>NW_013532791.1:95323-406378 GCF_000836235.2 Papilio xuthus | reverse complement strand
TATATAAACACGGCTAAACACTCACGTATATTCGTCCGGTGGCGGCACCGACTAGTTTCGAGCCCATCGGGGGCCCTTCATCAGGATGAGTGGTACTGGTATTATTTCGCGGACGCGGCCCGTCGCTTACTCATGATTCGCTTATTGTATCGGATTATAGACAGGATAGTTTTAATTCAAACTACGATTGTTTTATACAAAAATATCATACTTGGTTTATACATACATTGTTTGTACATAATTATTTAACATAATTTACTGAAAAAATTTCCAAAAAAAGTCCGAGAAATTTTACTCAGAAATTTTTAAGATGAAATAGACTGATATTCAATTGATAACTCCTTCGAATAAAATCCAAATTGACATTTATGCAGAGAAGTTCTTTAAGTTTTAACCACATATAAAAAGCCAAAGGTAAATAAGTCCTTTAAGTTCAGCACAAAATAGCAATTACATATGTAAATGGGTGTTTTTAGCGCGTATTAACTAAGCTAATAGGTAACTTTTAACACGAAAAAAAAAACGTCAATTATTTTAACCTATATACGTATTAGGTGTCAATCGAAATATTGGAAATTTAGCGTTAAGTATGGAATGACTGTGTGAAAGAGGATGTGCGTAGGAAGGGGGTAGACTCGGATATGACGGCTGATAGAGATGTATGGAGGAGTAGTACATGCTGTGCCGACCCTCGATAGGGATAAGTTCAGGTTGATGATAATGATGGTGAGCGTAATTAGAAAATAATTAAAACAAACAAAAATCGAAGGCTTTATCTAGCTTGTACATTATTCTGTATTCCTGCGAACACTAAACTTTCCAACAAAACGAGTTGCAAGCGAGTTAACAATAACAAAAAATACTAACACATTCAGAACGACGCGACTAGCAGTTGGAGCGTAACGGGTTCAGAGTTGCCAGGCGAAAACTCTTTGTGTTGCCATCACTGTGTATAATTAAATATTATTATTCGACGAGCGCACGCCGCGTTGCTGCTATTGTATGCCAATTGATACAAACGCTGGTGTTACCATCATTGTAAATTAAAAAATAAAATAAAAATAAATCATCCACTTTTTAATATCGATTTTTTTATCAGATTTAAAATAAATCAAATACGCAATTTAAAATAGTAAAGCGTAAAAACAATACTATTAATTAATTAAAAATAGTGTTGAATATGGAATAATTAATTTGGGATTTGAATTTAACAAATCTTACTATAATGATATTATAAATGTGAATATTTAGAGTTTGAAGGTATCTCAAAAACGACTGCATGGATCTCGCTTTAATTTGGCATAGATGTAGAACATAGTCTGGAAGAACACATAGGCTAATAGCTACGTTTTTTTTAATCCGCGCGGACGGAGATTCCGGGCGACAGCTAGTTATTGAAGAAAAAAACACTTTCCGTCCGCATATTTGAGTTTGGTCATCCTATTGCCACTGGTATTACTCTCATTGTTGTTTTGTTGCTAGTTTTTAGAAGGGTTATGTATTTTGTATGAAAATCAATGTTATTGTATGATTGAAGTCCTATGCCAATACCTATCGGGACGCGGTCACTGATGTAGATTTAGTAAGTCAGAACTTAAACTCTTAAACGCAATATCCACGCTCGCGAATAGCGTGCCAGGTGTCCAAATAAAGCCGGACATAGGCTTTTTGATTGCGTCTGGCCAAACTAAACGGTATGCGGCTTGTTCGGCTTTTGTTAGGCTTTTTAAATTTCGCAAACGAGAGTGGCCGGTGGAATGTAGGGCCTTTCTAACCAAACGTCCGACCAAATTAGTTAGTATGTCCGGCTATTAGGTTTGGCGGCCTGGCAACCCTACTAGCGAATCTCGCCGTGCGATGGTCTTTGCGGAGTCGTGTGTTAGCTTAGTAGAAAAAGGCACTTAGCTTACGAATGTGTGATTCTACGTAACCTTGAAATACCTTTAATTAAGACTCGTTGATTAATAATTGGCTTGCCAATAAAACAATTAAACGCTCTGTTATCGTTATGTAGGTTGCTAGGGAAAAAAATATTGTTTGAGTTGCCTTATAACTTCAATATCTGAAGTTCGGATTAATCTCTTATATATGTTCATGCATGATCAGGTCACTATACATCCCCACTGAGGTTCTCAGACCCTACCCTGCGGACGAGAGCGAAAGCGTGCCCGTGGTCCCGTCCAGATGCGTTGGAGGAACAGAGGGGTTTAGTGGGTATGCCTCCGCTATGGAGGAGAATCCCACATAACTACCGCGTCCCCCCAGGGGCGCGGAGTATGCATAAAGCATTCCCCTCTGAAAAAAAAAAAAGACCCTACCCTAAGTTAGGAGTGACTAGGCCATAGTCAACGCCGGCCCAGTGCGGGGTCCTTGTAGATATGTGCAGGTTACATCACGGTGTTTTCCTTCAGTGTAAGCACGTCGGTAAATGTGCATATGTATCGAAAAACACATTGGTACATGACGAGATTCGAACCCAGGACCTGTAGGTTACAAGTCATATGCTTAACCCCTGAGCCACCGTCTAATGACAGATTATAAGATATAATAATTCGGCAATAAAACATAAAAAACTTTAACGTGTTCTAAACCACGGTTACCTGTTCGTAATAAAAGCGCCATAAAAAGTCCCATTAGAACCTCTTTGAAAAGAAGCTATTGTAGGTTATAAAAGAATGTATTGTTTCCGAATGTCGTACCACTTACGGGTATCGTAAAAATTATATCGATTGTTAATAAGACAAGAAAAAAACAAGGAAAATTGATGTGCAATTTCATAGTACAATATTCTCTCCCTTATACAGGGTGGCTCATAAAACTGCTGCCACCTATTTTGGAGTCGTAAAAGCGCGTCGTAAATTACTCGTCACAAATGTGCCTCTTTGTTGGCTGGTGGCAGATAGGACGAGCGACTCCCTGATTGCAACCCCTGCAGTATAATCTCACACGATAAGTTGTGCCGATACTTACCAAGTGCTGCAAATGTCAACATGTTTTATCGAATATCGATACTTTCAAATAGTTTGTTGCGTGTTTCGTTTTATCGATATTGTCCAAAATTGTTTACAGGTTATTTAAAATAGGAAAATATAATATTTAAAATGATTTTTAATATACATTCAAAGGTTCCAAGTTTATACAAAGGTTATGTAGTCCAACGAGCAGTTAGAAAATTATTGTTTATTTTGAATAACACAATGAAAACAATTTAAAATATTAAGAGGACCCGAAAGCAACATGTATGTATGCATAGATGTATGAATTTAGTAGAAGTGTGAGAATTGTGTCAGGACTGCACCAAACGGTGGTTCGTGGTCTCTGCATACCCCTCTGGGTTACGGGCGGAAGTTGCTAATAACACCAAAATTGACGATACGTCATTTTAATAACTCAGCTATTTAAGATTGATAGTTAATAGTATTAGAAATTAATTTGTATATCGATATTATACGTTTACATTTTGATTACAGGGTACGTCACTATAGGTAGAGAATAGGTTATGTTCGACATAATCTTGGTTCCCTTGCCGCAGCCATATTGTTTTTAAGCCGCGGCAGATTTGGACAATGGCGTGGAAATCTCGTGACAAGTTATTGCTGTGCTTCAAAGTAATGGCGATGTGGGGTAGCCAGAGCTAAATATGTAAATATTCAAACGTAATGTTCGTTATAAAATGCCGTCACACAATAGTACATGTTTTTAATCAAAAGTTAACCTATACGGGATTCATCGTTGGTTCACTAAAATCTCTGAAAAGCAACAAACAAAAACATATCGTCATCCTTCTCATTATCTTTGACAAAACAGAGAAACCTGTGCTTTTTAATTACCCAATTTTTCACTCTTACAAATACAAAAAAGGGACTTATATTATAAAAAATATCTTAGGCCATAACGATGTAATTTATTTCAAATATCCAATAGACTTTTATTACTCCTTTCTCATGAATTATATTCGAAATTTCTTCACTATTTAGTAATTAGGACGGCACAATAAACGTCCCTTAAAGACCAATTCATAATCGTAAAACAAGTCATTCCACGAAAGTAGAATTTAATTTAATCACGAACTACCCTGCCTGCCCTGCGACAACAACCCTCAGGGAGGGATAAGGGTGGTCTCTCATTGACAAGGCTCCATTCAGAGGAAAGAGAACCAATCAACTTGAGCCCCGAAATCGCACCAACACAAGGGAATATCAACCAAACAGGGCGTCGCCTTCAGGTCAACTTAATATTGATCGGTGCCCTCCCTACAATGTCCAGTGTAATGAGACCCCAGCGAACATATTCGAGCTACGTTATTCAAGTTCTAGTTATATCAGTCCTTGATTATTACGAAATTCTTTGTTACCGTTTTGTGTATTTTATATTTATGAGAAATATTTTATTATTTTGTTCGATGGTTGAGCTAAAAGGTTTTATTGTCTATGTTATTTTCTCCATATAAATTGCTAAGAGTAATATATCAGAAACATATTACTAGCTTTTAATAAATTGAACATCGGAGTTGTACTACATATAATATGAATTTCACAAAGGTTTTGATAAAATAATGGTTTTCTAAGAATTACATTATTTATTTTGTCATAAAGATTTAACTGTTATATTCTCTTAGAGGTTATTTTTCCTAATGACGTAATATTTTAATTTGACACATAAAAAGCGCGCGGCAACAGCTGTCAATGTCAACCGTTGATAGTCAACGTATTGTCATAGAGTGATTGATTAATCAACTTTTTTACGATACTGTTCAATTGGAATTGAAAAGAGATTCCATTAATTTTTAACAGGCCCGTTGTAAATTAAATAGTTATACCTGATTATTTAATATATTAATGTGTCAAAGGTATTTAGAAAGCTAAATTTATCGAGAAATTGTAAATATTATAAAATATAAGTTGAAAATTCAAATATAGCTATTTCAAAATATATTTTTGAAGTGAACTTGATTAAATACGAACATCGAGATATATATCTCGTTACAAGTTCCATCAAAGCGAGCGAACGAACATGGCCGAACGTACCCGAGCGCCGCGCGCCCCGCTCGCCGCAGTCGGCGTTCGACGCCCCAGCGAGCGAACACATCGCGAATTCACGTTCGTGCGCTCCGCGATCGACAAAGCCGATTAAAAAGGTTATTTAAAAATGCTGGCCGAGTTTAATGAACTACAGCTAAAATAAAAAATAGGATGGCCTTTTTTAATCTATGCATTAGACATCAAAGTCTGTCTTATCTGTGAAGTGTTTGTTATATTGTGCATTTTGTGTAATATTTGTTATTCAATAATGGCGGATATTGAATGGACTAACGATTTAATTATAAGATTAATTACTGAGTACAAAAAGAAACCGGAACTTTGGGACAGTCATCACGAATTACACCGAGTGAACACAGCTAAATATGAAGCTTGGTCGGACCTGGCGAATATCTTTGAATGCGATATCGCCGACTTGAGAAAGAAAATGAATTCTATATTCGCTTCGCATCGACGTGAGAAGGCGAAAGTGCGTTGTGGGGGACGGTCGACTTGGTTCCTTTATTCGCATATGAATTTCTTACCAACACATATAGAAAATGTCGAAAGAAGTCCAGCGGTAAATTGAACTTTTCATTCTATTACTATTATTTTCTACATAATAAAAAATGCTATAAATAGACAAAGAATTATTTCCTATAACCTATTGGAGACATTTTAATATATATATATATATATATTGTGCAGTCATAAGAAAAGTATCTAATACCACATATATTTCCTTGTTATGAACCATACGTAAATTAATCTTTTATTAAATTAATTTTTAGTTTGTTTTTCGGCCAGTTTAATCGCACGGCTTGACCATGACATACTGATATGCTAACATACTTTTTTAGTTATATAGGTACGTTATATACATGTGGACATTGATAACGTGACCTTAAGAGCCATTTAACATTTTTAGGCGAATTTTTTAGTTTTTCGGTCGCTTCATTTAATCTTTGGTATTATTTTTAATTGAAATAGGTTAATACTTCTTAGGAACATCGGTGGGTCAGGGGTTAAAGCATTTGACTTGTAATCTGTAGGTCCTGAGTTCGAATCGCGAAGGAAAACATCGTGATGAAACCTACACATATCCAAAACAACCAACACTGCACAACAGCCAACGTGGTAGAACTATGGATTAGTCACCCTTAACATAGGGTAGGCTTGGAGCCTGTTGCCACGTATAGTGAGCTGATGATGATGAATACTTTTTATAATATAATACTCTTTCGTACAGAACTAAGACAGAATAGATTCCTTAAAATTACATGTTACATGAATACTGCGGTGCGATGTAGCAGATTGCAGAACTAGTTTTCAACGAGGTGTCAATTTCGGATGCTGGTATCGATCTGGACAGGACTTTTAGACATTATTAGTAAGAATCCTATGGCGCGAATGACGCGCTTTCATTACAAAGTCAAGTTTCAGAACAATTAGTGAGGGGTCATAAACGTGGGCACCCCAGTATGACCAGTGCGCCAGCACACCAGCACAATGTCGGACCTTCTTCCTAACAGGACATAGGCCTTTCAATTCCTTCCACTGTATGCGGTCCTTAGTCAGTCCTAGTTCCTTTAACTAGAATAATATTAACTTAGATATTTTTGTCAACAGAGTGAACGAGAGAGACGCATCTTGAAAATACCTGTAGAGGAAATAGGAGAATATTCCAACAACGACAACACAGATATTGAAGATAATTACGAACCAGAAACACAAGATGATATTGTCATCAAGTCTGAGCCAATGGTAGGATATGCAAAAGTCAAAGCAAGACAAGAAATAAAAAACGCAGCGTCTAGAAGACCTAGACTAAAAAAAGTCATAAAACGAAGAATAGTCAAAGATCACAATGAAGAAGAAAGAAATAGCTTAATAGAAGCTATAAGATTACTTAAAAGATCAGATTTATTAAAAAAGAAAGACGAGTGTGATAGCTTTGGAGAATATATCGCTGATTCATTAAGAAAACACGACGAGAGAACGCAATCGATGATAAAACAAGCTATAAATAATATATTATTCGAACAAGAGATGAAAAAATATAGTACGAATTATACAGTGGTAATACCTGGTATAGATGAAAACCCTCTTATTTTAACGGAAGAGAACGGTGTGAAGTGAGTAGATAGTGAATTTCCAATTTGGCAAATGTTTGACACATATCGTGGTCTTTGTTTTTTCATAGAGATTACGAGGAATGGAAATATGTGTCCACAAAGTATGTTATGACAGTTTTTTGACATTGACAGCTTACAAGTTTTAAGGGTTACCAGTTAGTAAAAGGCTCCTAAATTCTTCCTAAAGTCTGTGTTACATCTTCAAACAATTGATTTTGCAACTTATGACCTGAGTGCTCGTAATTTCTTAATATTCAAATAGATACATCCAAATATATTAGTAATTTAACTTACATGACATCAAGCGTAATATTTTTATGGAATTTCAAAATTACGAAAATGGCAACATTAAATTGCAGCTACCGCTCTCTTATTGGTCAAAATATAAAGCTGTCAAGATGACATTGTTTGAAAAAACTGCCATAAGATGCTTGTGCAATATTTAAACCAAACAAATACAGGGTTATAAATCATTAACCATTAAAATATTAGTTTTTGTTTATATGGAGACAATTAAATAGATCGTTAAGAGAACATACATTCTCCATAAAATGTTTGAAATAAACGAGATATAATTTTTGTTGTAAATCAGTTTTTTAATTCGGATTTCCTGGAGGTACACAAAAACTTGTAAAAAATGATTATAAAACAACTAAGACTTAGTACTACTATTCTAAAGGGTAATAAATAATAGAATAATATAAAATTAATTAAACGCTTCTGTCCATAAACATGTGTAAACAGTGACATCAAGGTCAGTCTTTGTTTACGATCACCGAGTGTCCTACATGTCCGGCGATATGTCCGGAAGATTTTGCATTAATAGCTATATAATAGAAAAAGAATCTAATTCTTTTGAAGAAATGTAAGTATATTCACTTAGTGTGTAATGTTTGAAGTCTCATTTGAATTAAGATTAAGCATTACATTATTCTCGTATCACATCATATTTAAAATTAACTACTTTATTAATAAAAGCACTGCTATGAGGAAAACAAGGAATTTAATAGCTGTGTGAAATAAACTGTCTTTAAAAAGTGTTCAATAAAAGTACATCAATGTAACAGATCTGAATGTATTTTGTCACGCACTCTCAACATAAAATTTCCGCCATTTTTTGTCACAATCCGTCAATATCTGGAACAGATGACTACGTGAGCCGTCGCACGGCCGTGTCTCTTATTATCCATCTTAAAAAAACGATAATTTCAAAATTGTACACTATCCATGTACTCTTACAAATCAAGCAACCGATTGTGATGGTTAACAAAACCAGCAATGTATATTTGACATAATAAATCTTACTTTACTTTTTAAAAGTGCAGTGCAAATTATTACAAGTTACAGTTGCGTGCCTAAAATTGCATCAGCCATTTTTTGTTCTACATCGTCCATTACCGACTTTGTATGGAATTTTTCCTCTTACTGTCTGATCTGTACGGTATTGTATATCGTTGTTAGTTGATTGTCGTGAATTAGTTAGGAGTGCATTAGAGCAAGACTAGATCACGCCACTCTACGTCACAAGCGTTATTATTTTTGCTGCACTGGAATAAATTAAATGATAATTGATCACGTAGGTTTTTGCTTTATATGTATTGCTTTTGCCTTTTTTAGTCCGATGATATGACTCATTTGATACCTATAAGAATAACCTTAATAACATTACCAAGCAAAGTTTTTTATAACAAGAACTTGTAAAGAATTACCATCGATCTTCATTTTTTGATTATAGTTAGTTAATTGGCTCAAGGTCATGGGCGCGATGCGTACTGTCCTCTCCCCGCATCCCACTTCACCCCGCTACGCCTTATATTTTGTTCCGAGTAGCAACACGCGAAGTAAAAAACCGTCAAGAAGTCTCAAAATGATCGTACTTAAATTTTTATTTTTATCTCAATATGGTAATAGCAATCGATTTCGTTCATTGTTTCGTACATTTTCCAATTTCCAATAAAAATATTGTCTACTTTACATTGAATAGATCGCGTGTTCTTTCTTTTTCAAACGCAAAATATATTAATGTAAAATCGTGTGAACTGAATGTGTTACTTTCTTATGAATATATTGTTCGTATGAAATCCTTTTTTTATTAAGATTTGACTAGTTTTTGCCCGCGACATCGTTAGCACTGGATTAATAATTTAATTAGTACGTTCTCCAAGACTTTGTTAAACATCTATTCCAAACGAGATAAGTTTAGGTGTGTGAATACGTAATAACGAATAACAAACATCCATCTTAACTTTTGCATTTATAAAATTAGTAAGATTGTGAATGATTTTCTTCTCAGGGGACGCACGACTTTATTGTATTTCTAATTTTGAGTTTTTCATGACTAGAACTAATTTATTCTTTAAACAAGCTGTCGCCCGCAACTACGTCCGCGCTTAATTAAAAAATAATAAAGTAGCCTATGTATTCATCCAAGCCGTTCTGGAGATGCATTCTAGCATCCATCCAACGATCTAAACATAAGCATTTATAATATTAGTAAGATAGTTTAGTTTGAACTTTGAACGTAATATACAAACCTATATAATATGTATGTGAGTAGGTTGATTGTATGTCTGTACAATTATTTTTAGAATCGCGTGATATTTGGCAAGAAATAACCTGCATACAGAAGTATTTTAAATATTCTGGTCAAGTCAACATTCGGATTTATCTCGAAATAAGAAATCAAGAATCTTTTATTGATATCATTGTTTAATGAATTTATTACACCTTTTAGTTTTTTTTTTAGAATTTTGTATTCAAGTCAGTGCTTGTTTCTTTCATTAAAAAAAAAAATTCTTGGTTCATAGTAACACTATGGACATCTTATGGCTCCTACGTAGAGTACCATAAGCCATATTTTTGCGATTTATTCCTTTTATTAATTTCTGTATAAATTTGAAAGTCATATTAGAAAGAATTGTAAATTTTCGATATCTATTATATGTTCATATTTGATGCGTCGTAATTAAGTTGTCTTACGAATTTTGAGTTTAACACTTACGATAGTTTACTTAGGAGCCGAATTATTTTTTAAAAATAATAATTCCAGAACATTAAAAAAATCATCATATCACGTTCAACTAAAGTATCCATTTTCTACAATCAACATTCATTTTTCATGCCATACTAATTTCAACTCTATTTACAGCATTTTAAATAAAATACAAAATAAATTTGCATAGCAACATTTCATGAAATAATCATAAGTTTCGTGCTGTCAAATTGTACTTTATTGCTTTGGCGTTAAAGTTGTAAATCAATTGATAAGTTTTATTACGAAAATTGTGCACGCGATATTATACCTTAGTGCATTGGAATAAGATATATATGTAAATGTATGACAGTTAATGTGGCATACGTAAGCGCTTTATTTAGAACTGGCGACAACGAGTCTGTTGTATAAGATTAAACACATGTAAATATGTTTGTATGTATATACGTCTCGTTACTGAGTTTGCACAGAGTCATAAAACATACAAACATACTCTGGTAACCTTTTGTAGGTTGGATATATGAAACTCTTAGGACTATACCACTTTGTCTATTCAAAATTTATTGATATACTAGCTGTCGCCCGCGACTTCGTTCGCGCGGAATTAAAAAAAAAACGTAATTAGTAGCCTATGTTTTCTTCCAGGCTATGTTCTATATCCTAAATATCATCAAGATCCGTTCAGTCGTTCTGGAGATACCTTCATCCATCTAAACATTCGCATTTATAATATTAGTAAGATAAAAACTTAACTAAAAACCATTATCTATTTGGTATTGTTATTTTTGACTTAAAAGGATGAAATAAAGACAAATATTAAGTACTAAATTTTAATATAAATCGCGAATCTTTGGACTTCCATTTTAATATACGTAACAGTATTATAAAAATACTCGAAAGTTACGAACACAAAAGGGGCTGTCAAATAGATTGCAAGAGGGGCATAATGCCAAAGGGGTACTGGCCGCTGACGCTCGGCTGATGCAATCACCTCGGATGATATGTCTGGCACACGCGTGGATTGACAGCAAGATGGACGTCTCAACTTCGCGCCAAATTATGCTGCAAATATGTAACAAATAACAAAGGTAGACTTTTAATGATTACATGCAATCTTATTACAGTATAATTCCACTGCTGTAACACTTGTTAAATCTCTAGAACAAAACAGAAGTTAAATATCTACTAAGTCTCACAGTAGTGAAATCCTACTGTTACATTACGTAACGCTACGTTTACATAGAAATTATTTTGCAAAAGAAATATTCAAAACTATAGGTCGATTGCGATTACGGTTGCCAGGCAAACCCAATAGCCGGACAGACCAACTAGTTAGGCCGGACATTTGTGTAGAAAGGCCGGGCCCCCTAAATTATTGAGGATCACTTTCGTTTGCGAAATGCTTAACAAAATCCGGACAACCCAGACACCGTTTATCCGGACGCCTGCCAATGGTACTTGCGACTTCTTCAGCGTAAAAAAAAATATGTTCGAAGTTACTCTCCCGTATATCTATCTTCCAGTAAAAGTTCCGTCAAACTCTCTTTAAATATTTTCTGGTAAAAACGCGTATTTGCTTATTTGTAACAGGACTTATGTAACGTATTTGCAAATATCACGTCATATCAGTTTTTACTTCCTTCAAAACTATAAAAACAGATTTATCAACATGTTGACTTGCTTGAATAATATGATAACAGTGAAATCTAACCTTGTTGCAAAATAAACAATATTTTTACTATTATAAAAAGAAATAATTTGTCTGTTTGTTTCGTTTGAACTTATTTGAAAAATTTTTTCATTGTTGCGAAGCTACACTATCCCCGGGTGACATCGTTACTAATATTATAAACGCGAAAATAGCTGTCTGTCTGTCTGTCCTTCTTTCACGCAAAAACAACTGAACCGACTTAAATGAATTGTAGCACACAGATAATCTAGAACCTAAACCGAAAAAGACAGCACGAGGACGAAGTCGCAGGCACAGTTAATAGGCAATATTTTTTTATTCCGATCAGGCGAAGTCGCGGGTATTGCTAGTATCATCACTATTGTACTTTTCAGTTAAATCGTACGTTTAGAACTGTCGTTTAAATGTACAGTGGGTCTAGAATTAATATTTGTTACAATTGCCAATGTATCGTCATCGACAAATTCGTATTAAAATATGAATAGCGCCATCTATCAGACGTAACCGTACACCAAAAATATACTAATGACATAATTCAGGATGACGATACGAAAGTGATGGTCAGTGACAATTTGTCAAAAATATTTGATGTAGGACAGTTCAACTATTCAGTTAAAATTGTATGTGTAACCGGCTTAACATACCAGGAAAGGAAACCGTAAAAACGAACTAAATTTTGAGGAAACTATAGTTAAAATTAATAAATTACTGTGAGAGCATAACTTGATTTATTTCCTCAAAAACTTTCCGCGTTAATTCGTAAGTATTACGTTAAAAAGTTCCGAGAATAAAAGAGCATTTTTTCATGGCAACCCTGAAATCATATTTAGAGTTGATGTGCGTACGTGCAACAAAACACGAGAGCAATGGAGACAAAGCAACACGAGAAATATTTATTATAATTATTTGATACTTGCACTGCCGAAAGTATCAAAACAAGGTTATCTCATTTTTTTCAAATTAAACGAAAGGGATGACTATATGTTTCTATACAAGTATATCGATAGAAACCTATTTAAAATGCACACGATTATTTCAAGCGATGACATGTAAAAATTATTAAAAAAAGCCGTTAAAAAATAATAAATGAACGCATTTTTATTTAAACTGTCAAATAAATTTAAAAAGAACGCGATTTTATATTTTTCTTTTTTTAAATCGTTTTGACATTACGGCCAGTATCCGTATGCGTAAGGTTTTATTTGTTTAATATTGTAAATGTCACAAAAAATAAAATAACATCTAATTAAAAGAATTAAAGCCATCTTATAAAGAAAAAGATATTTAATTATTCATGATTAATTAAAAAACCCGTCTTGTTATTTGTTATTTAGCACTTTATAACATGTGATCGTTTATTCTAATAAAAACAGCTCTATTTAATTAGACGATATGTAGTTTTTATGGACGGAAGGAAATAATTTGTTATTCTCTGATAGTGCTATCGAAGTTCGACATTTTCGAATATGTATGTTAATTTTTTATGTATTGGAAAATAACTTAAAAAAACACGGCTAAGCTAGGGTTGCCAGTTTTTTCAGAATTAAATAAATTTTTAATTATTACAAGTTACTTTCTTTTCGTTCTTCAAGACTGTGTTCTAAATGTGCCATATTTTTTTTCATTCAAATATTAGCAGATTTTTAGTAAATTTACTAATATTTATTTTACCATTCCAACTAAGCTTGTGCTAGGATATGGTTTACGACAATAGTCGAATGGCGTGATTTGAACTCTCGACCTCGTGATCGGAAATCCGTACCCTTAACCATTAGGCTGTTGACGCTTTTAATTAATTAAAATCCGTTAAGCCATTCTAGATATACCTTCAAACATCCATCCATCTATCTAAACATTCGCATTTATATTAGTATGATTAAACAATAATTAACGCTGACTTTTTTCAAAGACGCGAACAAAGACTTACAAGTGTTAGGTTAGGTTATATACGATTCCTTATAAAATTATATTATTACGTACAAACATACAAATCTTTCCTATTTATAACAATTGTATATTTAACAATGTCATACATTTAGTAATGGAAGCCATATTTGTTAAGCCTCAACACTACCGAGTTACTTTGCACACTTGTCATATTTAAATGCTTGCATAAACAGGTTTCAAGATAATACAAATGCAATAGTTTAACTTTTTATTGAAGTTGTTTTTACTTGAAATAATAATCGCTATTTTCAGACTTATGACATCACTAAAAACTGTTTATGCATACGCCAAACCTTTGCTATTAAAACCAAATGAGGTTAGGAATGAATAAATATTTCGCTTATTGAATTTTGCAATTTGTTTTAAAGTACGTGAACTCATTTATACTATTTAAAATAAGTGCTAGATAGTATTATTTGTAAAATTTGTAAAATTGTTCTTTAACATAGTAACAAACAGTCAAAAAGAAATGGAATATATATACCTACTTTTATCGAAAACCAAGTTAAAACTAATGCGTCAGAGTAATTTTAAAATACAATAAAACGTAATAAAATAATTCAAGACCAAAAAAATCACAATTAATTGTTACCAAGTCCTGATCTTCGTATGTTTTGTTCAAGACACGTCCAGACCTGTTAAACAGGTAGTTTAAATCAAAACAAGCAAAATCCATCCTTATTCGATTTTATTAAAGTTGCTTTTACAATACATTGAGCGATTGCATCCCGAGAAAGCGTCGTATTTATTAAAAAATTTATTATGGTTCTTATGACAATTGAGTAAGGTTCATTTTACTTTGTACTTATTCAGTACCTGTTTACCCCGACTCGTCCTTAACTCATCATCTTTCTCGCTTTTTCTTTATCTATTCCCGTTGTCTGTCTCGCTCACGCACTCAGCTGATATCCGTCACGTAGGCACTGCAACAAAACATTTTTCTTGGTCACGCGTTTACCTTTTTAACCCCGCTATTCTTGTGGTCTTTTAGGAAGTTTTTGCAAGGTTTTTGTTAGTTACAATTTATTTTTCGGTCTATTTTAATGTGTCAAAAATATCCCACGTTACGGGTTACCTAAATTGGTACAGAAAATAATAAAATACTACTAAATACAAGGAACAAGTCGGGCGACATAGTTTTCGTCCAGGTTTGATAGCCTTCAAGAGAAAGGCTACTTACTAAACTAGCGCGTCCCTAGGACCACATCATTACTAAATATTATATGGGAACATGGTCCAGCCCTAATTCGTTTATTAGTTGCTTTTGTCTTAGGATTTTGTTCTAGAATTAACCAAAGAAATGTAAAATATATAAGCCATGTTACTCAGTGATAATATAGATCTTTAATAGATAAAGAATTTTTGAAATTAATCCATTTATTTGAGTTTATTCGTTACATACAAAAACACACAAACATTTTAAGAGTATGTTTATGAAAGTTTGTTTTTCTTTCTAGAACAATCTTAGAATATATGAAGTTTAGCGTAAAATAATTGTTTACTTTGGTTATTGATAGAAAATAGTATATAAGTGTTTACTTTGTTATATAACACGTCATTCAACACTGTCATAAAAAGATAATAAAAATGCAATAAAAATATTTGTATAGCTACACAAGGACGAAAAACAAACAAGTAAAATAACATCTTACTAATATTATAAATGCGAATGTTTGGATGGATGGATATTTGTTCGAAGGTATCTCTAGAATGGCTCAACGGATTTTAATAAAATTTGGCAACCATAGAACATAGTCTGGAAGAACAAATAGGCGACTAATTATGTTTTTTTAATTCCACGCGGAGTCGCGGGCGATAGTTAGTACTAATAAAAATTAATTTAAATGATTTCTGAAAAAACTGGCAACCCTAGCTTGTTAGAAGATATCTTCAGAATGGTTTCGGGATTTCTATGGCGAGTTGCCACCTGAAATCGCTGATAAAGCGAAGCGACCGTTACCTATATATATTCAATTGCAGATCGCCTACCAATAATCGACGAAGGAAGGAATGCACAGAAGAAAACATTTTCCTTTCCCAAGCATCTTCTCACCCACTTCCTTCACTTATAAGAAAAAGAGTGGGAAGGTAAAGGTTACTAAAATTAGTCCTCCGGTACGCACACTCATCAGACTGTACGCGGAATTGCTTCCACTTGACGCCTGTCTTCTGTGTGGTCGTGGTATTTAACCGGGCGAGCCGGGACAATTCGTGCGAAGATGTTAAAGCGGGCTCTACCTCTCAAAAGTGATAAGGGTTAAATCAATTTAAGTGTTTTAAATATTCAAGTTAAATTGTTACAATCTTCAAGTAGGTGCCGCTAAGTCTGGCATGGTCTTGTGATATCCTTGTAAACTTATCATGTTGATAACATATCAGTTCGAGAATGTACCATACATGTAAATATGTAGAAATGTGCCGTAAGATAATTTCACATCCGTGTACTTTACCTCGAAAACTAAGACACCGGATTTGGTTCGAGTTTTTATGGTAATAAACAAATTGAATAGGTAACTATGTTAGAAAAGATCTCGCAAATTTCTGTCTTAAATTAGCTATCGCCTGATATTCTGGCTAAGTGGAATAAAAAAGAAAGACTATGTTCTACATCTATGCCAAATTTGAACAAAAACCATGCAGCCGTTCTGGAGATACCTTCAAACAAACATTTATTCATCAGTACATATAAAGATTCCCATTTATATTATGTCTTAAGCTAGTAATCGTCTGATATTCCGTCAGCGCGAAATAAAAAAAACTTAGTTACCTATGTCTTCTTCCAGACTATGTTCTACATCTTTGCTGAATTTCAACGAGATCCATGCAGCTGTTCTGAAGATACGTTCGAACAAACAGCCATCAATTTTTTTATGACATTTATAATATGACTCCGTCTATGTGTACCTCCAGACATGTGTCACGATGTTCTACATCTATGCAAATTTCAACGAGATCCATGTAATCGTTCTGGAGGTACCTAATAACAAACATCTATCCATCCATCAATCTAAACATTCGCATTTATGTTGTTAGTAAGATTTGAGAGCGTCGGTGGCTCAGGGGTCAAGCACTTGACTTTCAATCTGCAGGTCCTGGGTTCGAATCCCGTCATGTACCAATTTGTTTTTCAATTTCCGATTTTACATATGTACATTTATCCGACGTTCTTATGGTGAAGGAAAACATCGTGATGCAACCTGCACATATCTAAAAAGACATTCTAAGATATGTGTGAAGTCAACCAACCCGCACTTGGATAGCGTGGTTGACTATGGCCTAGTCAGTCCAACTTAGGGTAGGCTCCTAGCTACTCGGTGGGGACGTATGCTGATGATGATGATGAAGATTTAATTGGAAAAACCTGACACCATAGTTGTAATAAACATGTTTTTCTGTTCAGTTTTATTTACGCTTTGTAAGGAAACGTTCATGTCCGCTCTATTATTTATTCTTGAATATCTTTAACATGACCTCTACGTTGCAGAACAATATTAATTATATTATTGTTTTAAATAACATAGCTTTAAAGGCGATAAATCGAATCGTGAGTCTCGAGTTCTTAATATTACAACGAGTCACGTGCTGTCATATATTAAGGAGCATACCCATACTACGTGACATTTGTTTAGTTTTTTCGACACCTCCTACCCCTCAATAACCACTCGTAGTATGCCAAGACCCCCTTTCACCCTGTACTTTTACGTAGTAATTCATAATTATGTTTTTTTTTATAAATCAGGCAAAATTGAAAAAGAAATAATTTGCCTCATACTCTTTTTTTCCATAAGACTGCATGCATACTTAAATTACTAGTGAATTATGTATTCAGAAAAAGAATAACTAACGACTACGTGACAAAAACCTGAGCCATCCTCCTGTTCCTGTGACTGACCGTAGTATTTTAAAGAATCCCCCCCTCCCCCCACACTAAACAGGTGATGTAGTATGGGTACGTTCCCTAAGCATTATTTAATGACTAATTTATGAGTAATATTAAAAACCGCTGACCTACGATATTAAACACAACTAGTTTTTATAAAGGTAGAGCAAACAATTAAACTGAAATTAAATGACCCATATTTATTAGTAACAAGCTTTAAAAGCCGTTTTATGTACAAGAAATCTTACTATTATAAATGCGAATGTTTGGATGGATGGACGAGTCATTGCTAGAGCGCTATTTCAGCGATTTCAGGTAGCCGCTCGCTCGTTTGCCACCTTATGATATAAAAAAAAATGTAGCATAGTAACACTGGATGCAGGAGTGGCGTGTTATCATTGCCTTATCGGTGCACAGTATAACGCGACTGATAACAAGGGGAAAGCCGAGTGTTACATGTTGCCGAAGTTTACAAAAATTACGTCAAATCTGACGGATCTTTTTATTACTCACCTTTCTGGAAACTGACGTTTATTTCACAGTTATCTTTGTAAATGATATGACTATTTTTGTTGTAATAAGAAATGATGAGGAGAGAAGAAATTTATTAGTCATTATTTCAAATTACATATTTTATTCATGAAATTGTAAGTCCCATGGTTCAGAGGGAGCTGCCTCGGCAGCTGACGCAGACGGGGCCGAGGACGAGAGCGAAAGCGTGCCCGTGGTCCCGTCCCGATGCGTTGGAGGAACAGAGGGGTTTAGTGGGCATGCCTCCGTTATGGAGGAGAATCCCACATAGCTACCGTGTCCCCCCCCCGGGGCGCGGAGTATGCATAAAGCATTCCCCTCTGAAAAAAAAGTCCCATGGTTGTCTATAAAAGTGTTCAAAGTGATATTTGAACACGGTGCTGTCGCCTGTGACTGCAGCCACACGGAATTAGAAACTAACATAATAGGTAGCCTGTGTTCTTTCAGACTATTTGCTATATCTATGCCAAATTTCAGCGAGATTCGTTGAGCCATTCCGGAGATACAGTCAAACAAACATCCATCCATCCATTCACATTTATAATATTAGTAAGACCTAACATTAAAAATAAATATTCATTTGATTGAAACAATTATATGGTTTAAGTTTTGCGCAATTTAATAACAAATTTCACCATCATCGCGTGGTGATAACCGCTTTCCGTGGTCGAGTGACGATGACATACAAAGTGACATAGCAACAGTGACTCACCATCACTTCACTTCACCACTAGTGAACAAAAATCGGCACCTACGAATACATCCGTAACTCAAAAAATTAAATTTTTCAAGCGAGCAATTTCATAATATGTTAATGACATTGAAGAGTTCATGTTAAGACTTAGTCTATTATATAGTCATCAACAGTATAATTTAAATTTGTTACTGGTATATTTTGTTTATCAAAACTTGAAGAACAAAAAAATCTCAAAAAACGAGTTATGACCTTTACATAGGAGCAATCGAAATGACTCACTATTTTACAGTTCGCTTGATAAGCGTTACACATATGACTAAGAACATAAAGTAAAAGTAATAAAATAGTTATAAAACAAATATGAAAAGCATAGCAAAAGTTCGAAACGCTTGCGTCAGTTTTTTTACGCAAACACAATATGCAAATAAAAATATAAAGAAGAAAATTTGCTTTAAATAATTTGCCAAAGGAGAATTATTTTTTAATTTATTTAAAAAATATTACATTTTTAAGCAACATTTTAGGGTTCCGTACCTCGAAAGGAAAAAGCGGAACCTTATAGGATCACTTTGTGATCCATCCGTCTGTTTTTTAAGACCCTTTGTCTCAAAAACGCGTGAAGGTATCAAGCTGGAATTTATTTACAATTATGGGCATGAAAAGATGGAAGATTTTTATTAATGGACATGCCTGTTACTAGTAATTTGATTGGATAAGATGAAAGGATAGGTTATTTTGATGACGACCGATAGAAAGTTTCAAAAGAAAAAAGAGTAACCAAAAGAACAAGAGAATAAATCAAACTTTGCTTTATATGCACAAAATTTAGTTAATTTTACTAACTGATAAAATTGAAAGCAAATCTTAAACGGTAATAAGCTTTTAAAGCAATTAAAGGAAAGATTTATTTGACAATTGGGTCGATACATTGTTGTCACGTCATGTGTTGTCAAGTCAATATACGAGTAAAGACGACACAAAACGCACAGGTTCGTCACGTCGAAACTTGTCGAGAGTGATTAACATTTTATAAAATGATGCAATATTTAACCATTATTAATATTACTTGATTTAAAGTGTGGTTTTTTTTTTTAAATATAGTTTTTTTTAAAGAAGTTTGCGTATAAATATTTTAAGAATTTTGGGATGATATAATCGATAGTCAGTTGTTTTCATTTTCAGTTACGTCTGATGGAATACGAAATGTTATAAATCCGGTAGACAAAACATGCTCTTCAATTTTGTTATTGTTTCACACTTAACACATTGTCCATTAATCGTTTCAAATTTAAAAAGAAATACTTTGACAATTGTTACCTACCTATATTTAATCGTAGTGATATTATAAATGCGAATATTTGTATGGATGTTTGTTAAAATGTATTTCAAGAACGACTTAACGGATCTCGATGGAATATAGAACATAGTCGGGAAGAACACATAGGGATTATTGATTTTACGCAGAATCGCGGGACACAGGTAGGTAAAGAATTTAGATATCTACATATATATAAAAGAAAGTCGTGTTAGTTACACTATTTAAAACTCAAAAACGACTTTACCGATATGGTTGACAATTGGTGAGGAGATAGCTTAGAGCCAGGAGACGGACATAGGATACTATTTATTCATTTTTTTTCGAATTTATGCCTCGAAGAGCTGCTTTTTATTTAACTTATTAATATTATAAATGCGAATGTTTAGATGGATGTGATGCGGATGGTTGGGTGGGCTACACTAATTAAGTTTTTTTATATATCCACGCGGACGGAGTCGCGGGCGACAGCTACTTAATTATATTTTACCATCTTATTTTATTGTAAAAAAAGCAAAAAATGCAGTTATGATTGTTTACGGTTTGTCGCAAAATATATATTTGTATATAGAAATATAACTTCAAACAATGACATGAGGGTGGTAACACACCTGCGCGCATCGTAACTCAACGAACATTATGTTATGAATCCATTTCTGTATTATGGGGTGGGTACACTTGTGTTTTGTATCGTAAAGTCTTTATTACTGTGTGTTTATAGTACCACATTGTTACAGCGAGTCTTAGATGTGTTAACGACTTTTCTTAATTCATTTTACTAGCATGTTGCCCGCGACTTTGTCCTCAAAAAATCAAAACAAAATCTAGTAATATAGGATATGTTACCCGGGGATAGTGTAGCTTCCCAACAGCGAAAGAATTTTTCAAATCGGTTGTATAGTTTCGATGCCTATTCAATGCAAACAATAAAATCTTCCCTTTTTATAATATTAGTATAGACTTAGGTTTCCAGAGCTAAAAATATTTAAAAGAAAACATTGACAATCAAAAAAAGGCATTTGTTTTTGTAAAATCGGAAGTTGTTATGTTTTTTTTCCGGTATTTACGTAGTGGAAACCTACGGTAAGTTTTATAAAACACTTATTGTTTTAATTAAATTTAAAAAATGTATTTTTATCTCATTTTTCCTCAATTCTGCACATGGATTTTTTATACTGAAGGGCGAATATAACGCAAAATAATTACAACGTAATGACTCGACAGGTTTTTGTAAATAATATGAAAATACGATAAATAAATGTAACATGAAGGTAAATTCTACTTCGTTGGCTTGTATTTCCCGTAAAATAAATTCCATGAAATAAAACTGTTGAACATTTTAACACTTTCAGTGCCGTCAACTCGAGCATCACTTTAACAAAAATCATTGTGGCATTGAAAGTGTTAATTATTTCATCCTACGAAAACTAATATCTAGAAGTTTACTATGACTATGTTACTTTGGAGTCTTACTAATATTATAAATGTCAATGTTTAGATCAGTGGTTCCCAAACTTATTTTGTCTACTGCCCACTTTGAGAATAAATATTTTTTTAGCGCCCCCATATTTTCACATATTTAAAAACAACTATAACTTCAAATTACAATAATTAATTATTGTGACCTATATATGTATATTAACGGAGAATTCTAAACGTAACTTTTACTAAAACCCGCAACTTGAGACCTGCAGCGCCCACAAGGGGGCGTTATCGCCCACTTTGGGAAAGATTGGTTTAGATGGATGTTTGTTAGAAGGTATCTGCATGTGACGTATATTGTTAGGAAGAAAATCCGAAAATGTGGCAGTGTATTGACTCAACACTAGCCTTACTAAAATGTCGACGTTTATGTCCCCTCACTATTCATTCTGACACTTGACTTTGTAATGAAAGCACATCATTCGCACCAAAGGATTTTAATTAATAACGTCTAAAAATATGTAAGACATAGTCCGCAAAAACACATAAATTACTAATTAAGTTTCCATTTTTAATACAGACAAATTGACAACCTCCTTCTTTTATAAGTCTGATAAAAAGCAAGTTCATGTCAAAATTGGTTACAAAACTGACTTGAAATATAATCTATAAATTAACTTAAAGTATAATGCTTAATTCACTTAAGTTATTCATGTTATAATCATCTTTATCTTGTATTATCTATGTTTCAAGTTAGCTTTCTACAGCAAAAAACTAGTTGTCTCGTCCGGCCACTTTCTCTTTGCGTGGCAACAGCGCGGGGTCAACGTTGGCGTTATACAAACGTTATCGGATAAATGTCGATTCTTACATATTAGTAACCCGCTCTGACTTTGTCTGGAAAACAGAGCTAAAACTAGCTGTTGCCTGCGACTACGTCTGCGCAGAAAAATTGTAGCCAGTATACTTTTTTTTATAGGAGAAGTGGGCAAACGAGCAACGAATCGCCTAATATTATTTGATCCGACGCCCATAGACATCCACAGCGCCAGAGGAACCGCAGATGCGTTGCCGGCCTTTAAGGAAGGTGTACGCTCTTTTCTTGAAGGCCCCTAAGTCGTAACTGTTTGGAAATACCGCTGAGGACAAGATGTGGACTTACAGACTTTGTTCTTTTTTTTGGTATCGGGGTGGAATCTTCGTAAGATACCCTGCCTTTTGGGAGAAAGACAGGGATATGTGTGATTCTTACTTATTAAAACCCCCTCGGTGGCCAACCTTAAGTGCGACTGCGAGGGTCCCAGAATCTCCAAAGGAACGCACCGAAAATAGTCTGTTCTACATCTGTGTACAACGAGATCCGTTTACCCATTGCGTAGATACCTTCTAACAAACATCCATCCATCCATCTAAACTGTATAAACTATGGTTAAACAACTTTAGTAAGATATCTTAGTGAAAATTGGAAATTCGGTGCATTTGTTTCATCGCGTACAAACTAACATAGAGGAATGATTTTTATGTAGGGATGAATATTTTGTAGAAATTTATATATCGTTTTTAAATTGCCTTTTTAATATTAAAATTATATGGTTTTTAGTTAATAAACCGGTATAGGATACAAATAGATGATTAGGCGTTAAAGAATATATAAAATATGTTAAATATGATTGCAAAAATATAAATATATGTAGAATATTAACATCGATTATTACGAAATTTTTATCATCACCATCAGCTCACTATACGTCCCCACCGAGGGGCTCAGAGCCTACCCTAAGTTAGGGGTGATTAGGCCATAGTCTACCACTCTGGCCAAGTGCGGGTTAACTTCACACATATCTTTTAAATTTCTTCTCAGATATGTGCAGGTTGCATCACGATGTTTTCCTTCACCGTAAGAAAGTCGGATAAATGTACATATGTAAATCGAGAAACACATTGGTACATGGCGGAATTCGAACCCAGGACCTGCAGATTACAAGTGCTTTACCCCTGAGCCACCGACGCTCTAAAGAAAACTCTCAAGAAATTTTTATATCACGCTGAAAGCAGTAACAATGGGTTTCTAAAACCAAAATCCCCGCTTAAACTTAATGATATGGATTGTATATGTTTTATACAGACATTTTGGTCTAAGAAACTCACGGTTAATGCAGATAAAATGTCGAACAAATTGTCTATGGTTAGAAAATAAAAGTATTGAATACACCGTCCCACTCATTCTGTTTATTTAAGTTGTAGGTTTAATACTAAATCAAGACTAAAACCCTTCCTTAAGTAGACTTTGAGTACGTCCTAACCGACGTCTCTGTCGACGTCGACTCTTGGCGACCAATTTATGACGTATGTGTGTGGGTTTGTATGCAAGTTTCAGGCTAGAGCCTAAAAGATTGGACCGATTTTGAAGACAATCTTCTCGTCTTCTTCCATAGAGTTTCATGGAGTCATAGACAGGTTAGTTATCTATTGCAGGCGAGGTCGCGGACGAAAGCGCAAGCGTGTCTCGCCATGATGCGTAGGAGGAACAGAGGGGTTTAGTGGGTATGCTTCCCATCCGGAAGAGAATCCCACATAACTACCGCATCCCCCCTCGAGCGCGGAGTATGCATAAAGCATTCCCCTCTGAAAAAAGAAAAAAAAAGGTAACACACGTGTTAAGTGAGTCTATATTATCATGGCAACAGTTCGTCTTCATTTAGTAAGAAAAGCGCCGGCGCATCGTGTTTGTCAACACAGCTATTGAAAGATTCCAAGAACTGCAGGAGACCGTAACGTCTAGATATTTCTAGCAAACTTCTCAATACCTTGACAATGGATAATGACTTTAGTTTATTATACACCGTTTATCTTAACCTTTATTTAGTTGACTTATTGAATAATCGAATGCATAAAATATCTTACTATTTTAATGATTGCTATTTGCATCGATTTATTCATCTTACTAACATAAATTTACTGTCGCCCGCGCCTCCGTCCGCGCGGTTTAAAAATCTCGAAGTAGCCCTTGCGATCTTCCAGACTATGTTCTATATCTATGCCAAATTTGAGCGAGATCCATACAACTGTTCTGGAAATACATTTATATATCAGTAAGATGCTTAAGTTTAGATGATGGATGTTTGTTAGTAGGTATCTCCAGAACGGCTGCGTAATCTCGCTGAAATCTGGCATACATATATAACATAGTTTGAAGAACACATAGGTTACTAATTAAGTTTTTTAATACTGCGCGGAGGGAGTTACGGGCGACGGCTAGTTATTAATTAACTATTGTGGGAGAAATTATAATAGACCAATCGCCAATTAACGATAGATTAGTTTTAGTTTAAAGAATGCTATTGTGATCCATAGATCCGTTTATTAGAAGTAAATGGACAGAAAATATAAAAAAATTACCGTAGATTAGTCAAGAATTATACTATGTAAATTAAAGTGTTATTTTCTTAAATTTAAATTTTAATACAATGTTACAAGGCCATTAGTTAAATCACGATGTCACGACAAAGTTAAAAATATAATTTAACCGATTCATGTTCGAAATAAGTAACAAATTATGTAAGTAAAGTGTTAGAGATAAGTTTGGCCTTTGACTTTCCATATTTAGCGTAAAACCTTGTATTGTATAACAAGATTCAATCTTTATAGCGGCTCGGGGCATGTCTTCAGATTACGCGCAGCTGTGGGCCTCTCTCTCGCATCCCTGTTACATGACCTAAAATTGCGATGTTACTGTCTCATGTTAAGTTTGAATAGCACTATACATATGAACATTTCGGCTCCTAAGTAAACTATGATCATACGATAAATAACCAAAATGTAAATTTCCAATTTCCAACGTTATTTAAAAAAACATTACACAGAAATTAGTAATTACTGAATTAATTTAAAAACATAAAACACGGGTATAAATTGCAAAATTGTGACTTATCATAGTCTAGTTAGAAGCTATTTTACCTTAAACGTCGAACGCAAATCCACGCTGACCTTACGACCCATAGATTCGCAAACGCACATATCTTATGAAAGAACGAATGTAGAAAATAAAAACGTTATTATTAATTTCCTCGTGTACACTTTTGTTGTATTTTAAATCTTATGGCTATAAGATAAGATTGTTATTTGAATACCGTGTAATTCCTTAATGTTGTCATAGAGTTAGAGCGTAGAACAATTAGTACTAAAAATATTTTTGTAAGCACTTGTGATTGTTACTAGGATTGTTATAGGTAAATTTATTTAAAACTTATTTTAAGGGTTTCGGTAAATTTTGAATATATTCCGTGACTTTGGCCAGAAATTTATTACTGAATTTTGCCGCAAGCTTCATCCAGAAACTGGATCTTTTATGTTTAAACTCGTCTAAAACAACAAGCATTTTTAACTATTTAAATATGGTTTAGAATATTTGATAAAAGAATTAACCTAATAGATCCAGTTTCACTGTTATTTTCTTACACTGTTTTTAATAATAATTTAATTTATTAAATATTTATAAGTGATGCTACTGTATTCAACTACTCTGTGGTCTAACGACAGTGACGTAACGTCGAGGCGCGCTCGCTGTCACAATAATCGCACACTTTTTCTGCTCATATCCTCTCGCTTCAATTAATTGCGATTCTTTGAATTATAAGTGAAAAAAGATGAGAAAATAACTATATATTTGTAGATCCTAAACTTTATATGTTTTTATTTGTTAACTAGCCCATGTGTTCTTCCAGACTATGTTCGACATATGCTAAATTTCATCAAGATCAGTTGAGCCGTTCTGAAGATACCTTCTAACACACATTGAAACTTTCGCATTTATAATATTAGTAAGAAGTGTGTAACCTGTTAAAAACTTATCTATAGGAATGCCATTGAACATGACCTTCACGCTATAGGTGTGATGGGGTGGGCAGTAACCGGCTTAGTATCGATTCAACCCACACGAGTTATATAACCCAATTTATATATGCGTGCCACACGATAATCTTTACTGATTTAGTACGGAAACCTAAGCCCACTTATGGGCTATCTTTTAGCACATTTTAAGACCACAAAACATATCTTAACTTGATGAGAATACATGAACATAAAATTAAATAACCTAAACTAAATTCAAAAAATAAAGACTTTACTGAGACTTTAATGAATTAAAAAGCGCCATCTCTTGGCTGCATTTTAAAACGAATGTAAAATATCAAAATTCTTAAAATAAACGAAACAAAGTGTAATGTTCTGGCGGCAGGGACTCAACTTCGTTTTTCTTTTTTATCACTTTATTTTTAACGTCCACTATATGTGTTTTGTGCCTATGTAAAACATTCTATAAGTCTCCGGAGAAGATGACGAATCGAATGATATCTCACTGGTCAAAAATCGATATCCCATACATACAAACTCACATAAAAACAAACTTACGTACGGGCAAAAAACATTACGCTCTTGTCAGTTGGGTAAAGATATTGGTTCTATTGAACCTTTATTGCTCTTGAATGTATAATTCAATTCAATTATTACATTAACCTTGAACAAAGAAACTCTTACATTTCCAGAACATTTGTAGATTCTAGAACATTCTGCTATTTCGCTTTTGTAGCGTAGATGTAACGTGAAACTTATATTAAGACATATTGCCGTCTTTGTTTTGTCAAAAGAAACGAAAGGGATGGCAATATCTATTAATCATTAACCTTTATAAATGGTCAGGCTAAAAGATATTGTATTTTGTGCCTATTTGATTTTCACCATTGCTACTGACGGTAACGGTTTACACTGGTGGTGAGAATTTGGATTAATAATAGAGATAGCATTAAATATTTGTAACCACAGACGCGATTAAATCGGAATGAAGGAAAGATGTTTTACGGCTGCCGAAATCCACTTTAATCTTTGCCAAATCTAGAATGTTCGATTTTTATTAGCTAAGATTTATCGTTTTAAAGACAATTATTGTCATTAATTAGAGCCACCATTAGTGAACGATTAGGGTCATGCATACGTGACCCGCGCCTCGTCTCCCAACCCTAGCTCACTATCTGTCATATTACGTGTCTAATGACACAATAAATAATCGTTAAATCTCATTTTTACTTTAATTTGTTTAATTTAAACTAGTTTTATTATATCTAATATATGTTAAATATGTTTATTGTCATATTTACTGGTCAACATCGTTATCCATATTAGCAAATTCATGTTTTTTTTGTGCTCCAAAATACAATAGATGGCGTTGTTTAAAAAATATGTTCCGTTATAACTTTCTTTTTCTTGATAAACAAAATAATTATTGTCCAACTTTTCTATCATTAATTACAAGTCTAATTTAAATAAACCAGTTTTAGACTATAAAACAATTTCAAATTATATCGTAAATTACTTTTTCTATCAGCCATCCTAATTTAAAATAATTATAATTCAACGCGTCATAAATAAGATGTTTTTTTTCACATGCGTAGTGACGTTTCAATTATTTATTATCTGTTTTCTACAGCGGCATGACTCAGGCCGGAAAATAACAACCTTATTATACAATGGACACACCTCCAGTAAATTTAAATAATGGATTTATATTTATTGGTCTACTTTATTTTTTATTTATTAATTCATTTTACGTAGTTGATTAAAACAGAGGGTCATGTTTAATAGATTTGTTGTTGAAATAAAACAAGTTTTTTAGAATATTATCATTCGATTAATTGAAGTTTAATTATTTACATATTATAATAAATACAATTAATAAACAATTTAGAAATACAGTAGCATGCCTAATACGACATAAGTTTGAATTTTTATCTGCCCGCCTGTCTGCCCGTCTATCCCCAAGGCCGCGTTTGTTCCGTGTACTCTCCGATTTTGACGGGACTGTAACGTGAAGTTACCTGATGTTAGGCATATTATTGATAATTTATTCCCGCGTTAAAAAAGTCACGGATAAAGTTCGCTAGTTAATTCCAAGTTTCTTTCATTAGAACGACGTCATGATTTTAACAAAGAAATTAATTTGCCAACGTTGGAAACAAAACGTTTCATCACTGCCTGCCCCAAGCTGCGAGTGAGTCAGTCGCTACGTGACCGGCCGCTTGGCAACAGTTACGTCAAAACTCCTTTGTTACTCTTCACACTGACGTTGTAACGTCATGCAGTGTGGAGTTATTATCTTTGAATCTTACAATGAACAAGCTACAAAGATATGTTAAGTATAATACTGCAAATTAAATATATTTTTGTTTAAAATAACATCGTCTTATTAATTAACGTCAAATGAAACATTGTGATGCAAGTCTGTCAGCCCGGACACCTTTTATTTCGGCCGGACCTACTAATGTCCGGCTTTATCCGGACGCGTGGCTCGAGGTCCGTACACACAACGTTAAATCGACACGAGTCGTCAATACATAGCGATTATACGGCTAACACGAATTTACAAAATGTCTGTATGCATTTGCTCCGCCATCTTGGAAATCGCAGCTACTTTTCTCACAACGATCGTAACAAACAGGTAACAAACGACTGGTTTTTAACTTTTTACGAACCTCGAAAACATTATATTGTGTTAGTCTTAGCTACTAAAATCGTCTGGTTTCAAAGATTTACTTACATACGAAAGACTGTCTCTGTTAATACAAGCTAACTCGGATTCGAATCAAAACTTGTCGTAACGTGTAATAATAATTGCGTCAGTTTAATAGAGATTAAATGGAATTATGACACATGCTTTGTATGTCGGGGAAACAACGTAATTTTCCCTTAAGTAATACGTTAGGCTTCTTCAAAACAAAATAACTAAGCAGGTAACTAAGTAGGAAAGATATAAATGGGTTAGTTACATTAAAAAGTTGTAGAAAGATTTTGGTATCTGTCGCTTAAGTTGGCACGTCTGACACAAGAGTACAGTTGTTAATGACGTGCCAACTCAAATGCAGATCTTCTTTTTGTTGAAGAACGATCTAGAATATAAAAATTGATTAACAATATAACATGAATAAAACACTTGACTCATGCTTCTTTCTGTATGATGAAATATTTCATTTATAACACATTTAAAATGGAGGGAAAATTTTATAACATAAAATGTGAATAGGCACTTACTAAGCTAGCGCGTACCATCTTTCGACCAAATCTCCACTTCACCAGGTGGGATCGTGGTCAAGTGCTAGCTTATAAAACGTAAAAAAAAACATAACAAATTAATACTATACTTGATTTAATCTTGTTAATTATTCTTCATCATCAGCTTACTATACGTCCACCGAGGGGCTCGGAGCCTACCCTCAGTTTAGGGTGATGAGGCCATAGTCAACCACGCCGGCCTAGTGCGGGTTGGTTGACTTCACACATATCTTTGAATTACTTACTCAGATATGTGCAGGTTGCACACGATGTTTTTCTTCACGGAAATCGAAAAACACATTGGTACATAGCGGGATTAGAACCTAGGACCTGCAGATTACAAGTCAAGTGTTTGACCACTGAGTCACCGACGCTCTAATTATTCTTAGCTTGATTTAATTCTTTAAACGACTTCTCAATTCGTATACAACAAAGTAATTCTCTTATGGTTGGTTTCTGAGTCTTGAAATTTTTGTATAAATTCGTAATCATTGTCAGTATTTTGACACAACAGAGATAACATGCTTTGAAGGATTTTCGTCTTAGAAACCCACGATTAATGAGACATATATTACTCAATCTACTGTAAGGGGTTGTAGCAACTATTTAACATCTTTGCGTGTGCAGTAATTTGCATTATATATATATATATATATATTATAGCCCTCTAATTGGCTGACACTGTTGCTGTTCTTTGTATTTTGAATATGACAACTATAGTTCCAATTTTCGCCGCTTTACAGAGTGAGTCCGGCTGAATAGGCTGACCTGTGGCACGTTTAACAGATAAAATAATCGTAGCACAGATAATGAAATAAAATGTAGACAGAATATGAGTAGACGAAGATAACGATTTATCTATATTTTAGCTACTAATGAACAATCTCAAGAAGTTGTAACAACCCAAAAATAGTTAATTTAATGATAATTTTGTGTAATTAGTAGATTAAAATATCTTGCAATATTTAAAATCTACTACAAATTAAGATTAAAACAAGCAAGACCCTTAATCTGTAACCAGAAATTACTAGACACTTTTTTTATCTTTCTGTTAATCCTGGGCCGGCAACCGTCATTAATCTGGTGTAGGAATTAATTTGAAATCTTTAGGTCCTGAGTTCTAATCCCGCCATATACCAATGTGTTTTTCTATCTACATATGTACATTTGTCTGACGTTCTTATTAAGAAGGGAAACATTGTGATGCAACCTGCACATATCTGAGAAGAAATCCAAAGATATGTGTGAAGGCCAGCGTGGGTGACTAAGGCCTAGTCTCCCTTAACTTAGGGTAGGCTCCGAGCACCTCAGTGGGGACATGTAGTGAGCTGATGATGATGAATCCTGCCCTCTATTGTTAAAAATAAAGCAACTCCAATTCATAATTATTCACATTTCTAGAACCGCTTCCTTGTCTTTGGCATAAAAATCGCTGTCTCTTGTAATTTATGCGTATACACATGTGTTCGTATGTTTGTTTGTTCGTATATTTAGAGCGGACACGTCAACAGCCGCCTCTGTTCGCGTCCCGTTATTTCAAAATATTCGGGTAAAGTGTGGGAAAGCATCAGTCCGTCAGATGTATGATATAGGCTCTTGTTAGCAAGTAACGAATGACCTTATTACTTGATAAAGTTATTTGTTTCGGAACTGATGAAAGAATGAACCAAAGAGCAAATATATCTTACTCTTACTAATATTATAATTGCGAATGTTTAGATGGATGGATGGATATTTGCTTGAAGGTATCTCCAGAACGGCTGCATGGATCTCGATGAAATTTGGCATACATATAGAACATAGTCTGGAACAACACAAAGACTATTTATTTAGTATTTTTAATAACGCGCGGACGGTGTAGCGGGTGACAGCTAGTTATAAATAATTACAAACAAGCTTTTGTGGACATTTTCGCTTTTAAAATTACTCGAAAGTAACTCGGCATTTGATTTGGCACGTCTAAAACAAAAGAACTCTTGCACACGACGTGCCAACTTAAATCGATACTAAAATAAATTTTGGTACGACATTGTATTGAAAATCGGATGTATATTCAATGATCAATTATATAAATAAGCTACAATTTCATTGTTAACAATAAGTGTTTTGTATCAAATATACGGCTGGTGACGCGTATCGCCATTCCAGCTGCACAAGAAGGGTCGACAGATGCCTAACTTTTGTAAAACGTTACGAGTGAAATGTATTTAACTCCCATTACGTTAATGGTTTAGAAAGTTTTTGCCAAACGTAAATACGAAAATATTGTACGCAGTTAAATGTCTAATACTAAGGGTTAATTGAATTATCGTGAGTTTCTGAGACCAAATTCTTCGTTTAAAACATATTATCGCTATTGTCAACGACAATGATGATGTATTGATTTTAAACGAACATGTTGGTCCCAGAAACTCACGGTTAGTGAACATTAAATATCGGAGTGTATATACAAGTTTTGTGGCAATGTAAACGCAGTTTTATAATTTTTCGAACATTACCGGTTCCGTAGAATTGTGTTCTCGAAAGGAATTGTGAAGAGAAATCTCAATAATGATTATATTCGAGAGTTTTTCGACTTACTTTATTTATAGTATGTTTTATTGTTTATGCAAATGAAACTGGCTTATTTTAGGTTATTTTTGTGCAGAAAATCTAAATATTTATTTAAGACTCATTAAACTGTGAGACCTAAATCTAATTTTAACAAAGACGAATGTCTAATTAATCTATTCAGTATATTATTTTTTTTATTAGCTCCAGAGTTAAAGTAATAATTCAAATTTGAACATAGCAACACTAAAACATTAGCATTTATTCCTTTTTAAAGGTTTTTTTTTATGTAACATTGTATTAGATTGAAATTGCAGTTTTACAATCTTACTAGCGGACCCGACAGACGTTGTCTGACAATTTGACACTGCGATGGTAGCGCCGTCTGTCGGATCCAATGTAAAACATTCCAAAATCAACAATTACTAATAAATTAAAAATTAATTAAAAAAAACATTGTCCAGCGGACAAAATTGTGTATCTAAACCATTCCCAGATCCCCTTGAACACACACAAAAAATTTCATCAAAATCGGTCCAGTCGTTTGAGAGAAGTTCAGTGACATACACACTCACAGAAGAAATATATATATAAAGATTACAGATAAAAAATCCGTTCATAAAACAATGTCTATTGTAAATAAAATAACAGTTCAATTGTGAATGATTATGCATCTACTTTTCTCAATAAACGCTCACAATTAGCATTGCCAGCCGTCCGGGTAAAGCCGGACGGTAAGCTTCTTGATTGCGTGTCCGGTCAATAAACGGTGTCCGAGTTGTCGGCGTTTAAATTTCGCAAAGGAGAGTTTCCAAGTGCAGACGAGGAGACTCGACTGACGGTCGCTTGTAAGGTGTCCGGTCTTTTGGCAATCCTATTCGCAATGCTATTAAGTCGTTACTAAATTATATTTTTTATGGTGAGAGTACGATAATGGATCCTGACTTTAGCGAATTTATTCCTTTGGCTATAGATTAATTGACTAAAATTAGTGTTGCCATGGAAAAAACTTTGTTATTAATTTCCAAGGCCACGACCCCGGGGGGCGAACAGCTGACTGTTTTATTTCGGGTATTTCTCCGCTTCGCAACCCCTTTTTTGTCGATGTATTTTAGGGGACCACCACTATGGGTAAGCAAGTGTTTAAATTTTTAAACGAATATGAATGCTACCGAATACATTGTTTTAACGGATCTCAATACATCTTACTAATATTATAAATGCGAATTTGATGGATGGATCTTTGTTACAAGGCATGACCAGAAGGGCTGAACGGATCTCGCTGAAATATGGCACAGATGCATATGCAGAACATAGCATCGGAGAACACATAGGCTACTAATTAAGTGGACGAGAACCACTTTCGAGCAATTTTATTAAATTGTTATGTTCAAAAAAAGTTTTGGTCTTATTATGCAATTAATTATTTAACAAAGTTGCAAAATAATTTAATGATTTTTATATTGATTTTGCATGTCATTTACCTATCCAAGTATAGTTAATTATTTGCATATTTAAATAAAAGGACGAAGTTTAAATTTAAAAGAAAAAAATTTATATTTCGAGGAAAAAACAGCAACGAACCTCAAGTTATTTTTAAGAAACATATATTTATTTTACTGTTTATTTTTATAATTACTTGTTATTTGCTTCAATAGCGTTTAACGTCACAAATGTCTCTTTTAGATGTCCGCCATTTTAGTATCTATTCGTGTGGAACAATTTAATGGATCCAAACATTTTTTTGTCCCCTTTCTCCAAAATTATTACTGTTATATTTATATTATTGCTTCTTATAATTGCATGTTATTATTTTTATTTTCATACAGAAAAAGAATATGTTTTTTTTATCGAAATAATGGTTCAAACAATTACTCTGTGATCTGAGTGTTTCTGGCAATGAAAGTATAGACTATTTCCGATCTTTATTTTAAATAAAGCTGCATTTCCACTGGGTCTGCTCAATAATGAGTCACATGTGAAAATGGGTACTAACATCCACCAAAGTATTAAAATTGGTTATTCCGCTAAGAAATAAGTAAAGTTTTTTAATTACTAAATGGTTTTCCAGACTACGAATTGTTGCCAATTCAGAATGGTTTAAACTTTGGTATGTATTGTTTCAATTAATCTTACAAAAATGCGATTGTTTAGATGGATATATGGATGGATGTCTGCAGATATCTCCCGAACGGCTCAACAGATCTGGCTGATATTCAGCATGGATGTAGAACAGTCTGGAAGAACACATAGACTACTTATTGTTTTTTTAAATTCGCGCAGACGGTGTCGACAGCTAGTATAAAATATAACATAAAAACTATCATTTATCATTTTATAATTGAAGTGTGTTCACATATCAAACATATTTGCGTTCACGCGATTATTCCAGGATCGAACCCTTGTCGCCATAAGCGAGGGTGTACCGCTCCCCTCAGTGGCTTGCATAGCAACAGCTTAACTATGATAATAATACGTTTGTCCGTTTGTATGCGAATGATTTGTACTCACCGGTTGATGTTGCACCTTTGACGCATTTTATTGTAGGGTTAATAGTAATAACAATATTGATATTATTATTCCTAGGTTATGTCAGGACAGTACACAGTAGCGCTGGTTTACAATGAGCTGCTTACTGGCGCCAGTTAGTGTTTACATTATACCATTGTTGTAAGCGCTACTGTCTTACTGTACTAGCATCAAGGACACTAGGCATCATTTGATGTATGATGATGACAGACCGTAGTATATTTTTCATCAGGCCTTTTTTGTTTTGCATACATTTTAGTATTTTAAATTATCAACTCTTCTGCATATTGTGGATCCTCTTGAGACAACTAAATATTTAATTTCAATTTGTAAAATCGATTACAAATTGAAAATTATCTTAGACTGTCTACCCTATTATTTTAAAAGGCGTGAGACATTACTATTTCAGCTGTTTGAATGGAACGAATTTCGTAGTAATTAAGGTAGGAAACGCAGAGAGGCGGGCACGTAACGGAAGTTTTGGGCAACTATTCTGGTGATTTATGTGACGTAGGCGGTGTTTGGAACGTTATTATAGTCCCTGCCGCTCCCATCTGACAAATAGTGTTTGAAATCATCACCCCAGGTTAGCAGGCGGGGTTTACAGATATACTGATTTATTGGTAATCAAACAAAACATAAGAAGGGAGTAAATATGCTAATATTAGTATGATTGTTTTCTACAATAGAAGACAAGATAATCTATTGTCTATGGACCAATGGTTTTGAAATTACGATTCCAACTAATAAAACCACTAAATACCTTATCGTTTTTGGCCAGTCCCTCAACTCTGACAGTCAGTTTATGTCTTCTGAACCTACTCGATTTTTTAACCAACCTATACTTTGAGAAACTTTTGCTTTAGACTATGATTTTTCCTTTTTTTCAGTATTATAACAAAAGTGTAATGATGTAAGCGATATAAGCAAGATTTTTATACTTTTTATGTTATATTCAATGTCTTTTTTAAATCCAAACCACACCTTAATATATTCACTTTGTAATTTAGATTGGAGTACGATTTTTTGGGGTTTTCGACATAATTATATTTATTGTAGTGATTTTTTTGTTACTTGTTGTTTTCAAGTCACTTTATATGATAAAAAATATCAAAAGAAGTTTGTTTTCAAGTATTTTTTGTTAACTTTCTACAATATTGAAACGGTAAAGTGAACCAGCCTCCGAAAAAAAAACAACACAAAAACCTACAAAACAAATTCTTTGTTGTTTTATATAAATTTAAATCGATAAGGTTATAGGAGTCATGTTGATCGATAAAAAATGGCGTCTATTGTTGTTTTTAAAGTTAATTTATTTATTCTGGAAAAAAATATTTACAAGACTTGTCATTGAATTTGCATTTTTTCTATTTGCATGAATTGTTTTCATTCCATTAGACGAAATATGTGATGTTCACGCGTTAATTATTTAAAAGAATTTTTTCATATTTTTTTTTATTGTAGCAAATATGAATAAAGTCCTGAGTCATTCTGCCAGTGCCAATTCAATAAAAATATTTTGAAATATATTAAACTGGCTGTAGCCCGCGTGGATATATAAAAAACTTAATTAGCGTAGCCCCATCCATCAATCTAAACATAAGCATTTATAATATTATATTATACTAACGGACCCGACAGACGTTGTCCTGTCTACACGTCTTTAATTTGAATAAATTAATATGAAGTTAATATTTGATGAAAATTGTGAATCTAAACCATTCCCAGATCCCCTTGAACACACACAAAAAATTTCATCAAAATCGGTCCAGTCTTTTGAGAGAAGTTCAGTGACATACACACTCACAGAAGAATTATATATATAAAGATAGGCATAAATTCGAAAAAAAAAATAGTATCCTATGTCCGTCTCCTGGTTCTAAGCTACCTCCTCACCAATTTTCAGGCATATCGGTAAAGCCGTTTTTGAGTTATAAATAGTGTAACACAACTTTCTTTTATATATATAGATGTTTCGGAAATGACATGTACTGCAATATTTTAAAAAAAAGATAGGTCTAAAAATGAAAGTCAATACGTAAATTAATATCTTTATTTAAAATCATTATGTTTAATCAATTATATCTTTATTAAACTATCAATAAATATTCTTTATCAAGATCACAACAAATACATTTTAAATTAATGTCACATTACTTTTCAATGCTAAAATGATAGTCGAATAACAATATAAATTCACCACAACAATAAACCTACTTATATAATCGATTAGAGAAAAAAAAAACATGATTCGAGTCGCTCAAAACAAGGTCACAAAGCAAAACAATCAAACTTTTAAGCACACATACATCGTAGAATATAATGCAGACACACACTTCTCTAAACTAAGAAACTCGACACAAACAAAGCTATAGTTTAAAATTGCTAATGAGCTCGTTGCCTAAACTTGGCACAAAGTTAACACGCCGTATGAATACAGATTATATCAAATATTGACCATACAAATGAGATATAACACTACCAAATGAGAGAGTACCGTAAGTTTATGGCAACGCTAAAACGTCCACGTACACAGTAAATGGCCGTATAACGTCTTGTTTGTGAACGCTTCAAATAGATAATATAGTGCTTTTGTATATAGCTAGTGTATGAGGCAATCTGTTACATTATGTAGTGAGCTAATTATAATTCTACATCCCAAGTTTCTTAGATTTTGTTACGTCCACTAAATTATCTTTATTATATTTTTTAAGGTCGAGTTTGGATGAGAAAATGTAACCTTTTGTTGTACAGGCGTAAGTTAGCGGCCGGGAACAACTTGTCAGACTGGTTTAGACACGTCGGAGCCAGAACGATCCTGTAGCAACTATCTAGACGGGTTTTGTGCTTTCCAATTAGGGCCATATCGTGAACAGGTTACATTTTGTCGTATAATTTCCCACTTTAATCAACTACATAAGTAAAAACTTTATTAGGAAACAGTTTTTAATTTTTTTTTAACATTTATGTCGAAGGCAGACATAACTAAAAGACAAATATAAGTTAATGACAAGACAAATATAAGACAAAGAACTAGATACTTCAAGCCACACCCGTTGAAAATGTATTTGAGTCAAATTTAGTTTTTATAAACGTATCATGAAGTCACGACAATTTTACATATATTATCTTCTTAATGTATTATAAATAGGCATATTATCACAGTCCGTTATTATTTGATGTTGTTAATTATTATTATTGCTGATTATAAAGAAAATAGTGACGTGTTTCGAGCGTAATGAAGAGTTTATCAGTGTTTGAACGCAAGTTAATTACCGAAGTATCTTTATTAAGGTTTATAAAGATAAATCTTTAGGACTTATTTTGACATCGGGTTTGCGAAGATGAAGTAAATTCTGGTATTATGAGTAATAAAATTGAATGGAAAGTATTGTATTATTTGCTGATGGCAAAGAATAACATCATACAGGATGACAAGATGAAATTATATTAAATGTATGTAATTTTATAATATGACATTGGAATTATAGTCCCCGCTACAGATTTCAGTTGGTCTTAAAACAGTGGCCAACACTGATTGTCCTAATCAGTAAGGGATTGGAATAATTGACTTCATAGAAATGGAAAAAGGCTGAGTTAAACCAGTATATCTATGTTAATCTTTTGACAGTTTAAGGATTTTTTCTCGCGATGTTGGACACTTATTATATTTAAAACAAGTAAGAGTATTTGTTTGTTTCCTATTAATTTATAAGTTTTAGATAAATCTAATTATTTTTGTCTAAAGATAATTAATATTTATAAGAAAAGAAACTATTGTAAGTTATAAGTAATTTAATTTCCACTTGTCCGATGTTCAAGAAATGGTTACTGAGGGACAAAGGAACGTGAGCAAAAAATATCTTAAGTCCAATTTTTCTGGGTTTGTGCTCTGTAAAATATAATTATAGATAATAATATAAGGATTTGCTACGATATGATCTAATACATTTATTTATAATAATTTGATTTATTACCTTTTTCGATCTTAACGTTTCCAGAACATTCATTTTCTAATAACCTAAAATTTGTAGGTTGTGTTATTTTTTATAAAGAAAAATATTGGCAATTATAGAAAAAAGTTGTCAGGATTTATTAAATTAGGACAAAAAAAGATAATCAAGTTATAGTTTACCTTTCAAAGGCTGTATAAAATTGACGATGTCATATAAACCATCACGAAATTGAACAAACTGGATGAAACGACGTGTTTTTCAATTCGACGCGCAGTCGATCATGACTCAGTGAAGCCAAGGCCAAAACACCGGCCGGCGTGGCTTGGCAACAACTTTTTTCTTTTTTCTTCTTTTTTGTTCGCATTTACTGGTTAACGCTAACCGTTAGTTTTCTGTTGGCAACTATCAAATAATTTATCTGTGCCAAATAATAACTTACGAGTTTACTAAGTGTATGTTTTGTATGTTTGAAATAAAATAATCCGTTGTCAAATTACATTATCGCTACTTATCTTTATTTCTTGTTTGATTAGTTTTAGTTCAATGACAAAAATATTTTTTAAGAAACCATTAAGTAAAAAAAATCTTTGATGATTTAAATGGCAAAATCCACAAAATTGTGATAAATTCTAAGATACATTTATTTACTGATATTTTTTTTACTTTTCAATTTTATATATATTTTTTAAATTTTGGCATTAAGTCATAACGACTTGTTACGAATCTTACTTTCAATCTCAAAACAAAAAAAACGAAACAAAACCACAGAGAAAAAAAGAACGTCGAAAGTTCTGGTAAGCTGATGCAACATCGGAAACGAACAACCGTTATTGTTACTAACTGCAACTGGGTTGAGGCGGCCTGTATAAGTTTTTTATTTTATGTTTAGTGTTATTACTGCTTTATATTCATGATAAAACACTTTATGAGACTGGCTGATGACGGATTAGCATAAAATATCTATATAATAGAACAATCCCAATGACTCACCGACATACAGACAGACAATGCGAGAATGAATACAGGTAGGAATCAAAATACAATTGAAATTAATTTTACAATTTTCTCATTACAATATATTTTCATTTCATAGAATAAATAATTACAAAATTCTTTTCGTTCATTTACGTTGAATAACTTAATCATAGCTTACATAACTACTTAACATGTTCGTTTTGAGGCATTAGTTTAATACCGGCTTATGTTTAAAAAAAAAAAAGAATGCAGAAAAAATTATCGTGTAATTTAACAAGACTTACACGTCACAATTAACCTATCATATGCAGACAGATCTAGATAATATTGATATCATTCGTGTTATTACAACATTGCGACTTACAATAAGACTTAGCCTACGATAAGAATAAACAAAGACGCGATACAGAATGTGTTATTACAGTTATAAATTACATTTATATGGACGACACAGTTCTTAATATTAAACTCAACACTTTTTTCTTAAAAAAATCATCACTTTTCGAGTACCGATCAGAACAAAGAAGCCGGCCGGCTTTCGACCGGAGCCGGCACAAAGGAACGCGAAGACGTGCGACACGGACGGCGTATCGGTTTGACTGGCGCGCGGGGTCCCCGCGACCGCCCGCGGAGCCGTCCCCCTCACCCCGCTACCGGTCCTCTATATAAATGGCAAACTCTTCCGAATATCGTCAGTCCGTCACAAAGAGCGACAGAGTCGGGTGGGTCGAGCGGTCAGCCTCGGGCGAGAGACGAAGCCCTATGGTTACGAGATCAGATCTGATGCAGTCGTGTTAGCTCCGGACGCTTTCTTACCCATCGATCTCTTCACGTTAACTAGTCGCCGGTCGTGAAGCCGATAGTTCAGTGCGAATTCGCAGTACAAAAGAGACTTGTGATATTTTTCTAGTATAACAGTTCCGTACCGGAACGCCTTAGTTCTTTGCGTTTAAAAAGTGTACAATATAAGTAAAAATTTGGAGAACATGGAGATCCTGCCGGTCACGAGTCAGTTTAACGTCGGATTCAGTGGTGAAAAAGGTAAGTTCTACTTTCTATTGCGAAAAGTGGTGAGGGAAGCCGGCTTTCTAACCGGCCGTCAGGTGTTGCTATGCGGCGCGCGCACCGCGGCTGGTTGCCGAGGCCGCTCCTCGCCGCTCATACACGACTACACAATATTACAATGCAACGGAGGAGGAGTGGACCTGATTGAAGAGGCCGAAAGCCGATATTGATTCGCGCCGGCCCCAAACGTCACGGTCAGCTGACGTCAATGTTGTTGCGAAGCGATCCCTTACAATGTCGCGCCCCTCCTTCTACAACTTAGTTTCTTACAATTAAAATGTTCTTTTAAACATTTTGGAAAAGTTCACTTTATCTATTTCTACGATGAAAAAAAAATTGTTGAAAATAAAAATAAAACTAAATTTTTTATAATTTGAAATTCTTTATCAATTCTTAATTGTCCTTTCTATTGTTATAGCATGGAATGGGCCAACATGGCGGGAAGCACCGGTGCCGGCTCCGACGGAGACGGCGCTGGCTCAGAGGTTGGAAAGGGAGCTGCGCGCGGCCAAGGGCGCCAGCGAGCTAGCCACGGCCGAGGTGCTGGTGCCGGCCGAGCTGTTGGCGCGGGCCTCGCGGCAAACCTTGGCGCTGGCTGAGGGCGAGCCGTGCGGATCGCGCGGCGCGGCGGTCATTGTGGACGTGGCCGGCCGCCGCTTAGCCGCCTTCAAGATTGACCCCAACACCCTCACAACGCACGAGATACACCTGCATCTGGAACATGATGCCACCAACTGGACCAGCCTGTTACCGCAGTTCTTAAAGTAAGTTTATATTCTATCTACCTATTTAATTTCAAGTTCATTTTTACAATGAAATATTTTTTCTGTTTTATCTGTTATCAATGATGACTAACCATATTCTCTTGTTTACAGAAACCTAACGCGAGGCGGTACCATCATCATAAGCCCCCAGTTCACGATAGAAAAGAAGAAATTGTTCCGAAGCCAGGCGGAGTGAGGCGGCTCGCGCGCGCGGGCCGACCGACCGATCGCCCTTCTCGAAGTCTGCGTATCGTTACTTTAAAAAATATCAATATTATATGTATATTAATTATTATATATTTTTTAAAAGATGAAAAAAGCACAGCGTGATATGTAATGTATAGTCGTAGAGTAAGGACGGCGCGAGCGTCGCCGCTAGTGATGTCCAGAGCACTTTATGCGGTTGTCGATAAAGTGCGTGCGTTGGGCGCGAGTCGCAGCGCCGGCCGGGCTCACGTTGTCTGTCTGTCTGTCTGTACGTGCGTGTTGGATGTTGTGGAGAGTGCGTGGCGCGGCGGCGTTAGGTGCGCACCATGATCTCAGTCGCCGCCGCGCGTGTGATACCTTGGTCGATTTAGTGTTACGTATTATTTTTGTTTGTTTCGAGTTCAATTCTATTCTGAAGTTGCGTAGAGTTGGTATATTTCACGTATCGTAATCGTATTTATTAGAGGCGATCTCTGATCGAGATCAGATATGTGTACGTTTTTTCGTAATTGTACTAGTTCGTACATTTGTTTGTGATACTACTTTTGTAATGTATAAATTTTAAATGAGAGTAATATACTGTAATATGTAAGCGTAAGCGAGCGCGCGGCAGATGAAGTGTTAGAGATGTATAGAGAGAGGGCGCGCGGACCGCGTCCGACGCGCCTTAATATACTGCAAAGATCTCAGGTTATATTATTATAGTTATAACAAGTATTAAGTTATTTAAGTTAATATAAAAATGTAATTTTTTGTAAGATTGTTTTCTATCGCACGAAGATGCGTTATTTTAGTCCAGTGGGAGACGAGACAGAAATTTTTGTACTAACTGTAACAATTATAGTTTGACGAGATGTTATTGAAGTTGAAATGCATTTTTTTCCACCAGTGTAATTTCTACATAATTTGTAATTCAATAGACTAACAGTTTTTTAAAGGAAATCTAAATGTTTGTAGGGTCCAGTGTTTTATAACGCACAATATCATAGTACTAGAGTTCACTTTCATCAATAAAATATTTTAAAAATTATACAAAAACATATTACTTCTAAATTTGAAATGTCGACATATACAAAACTAACAATAATATATGTATCAATTATTTATAATTGATATTAATTTCATAGACACTAAAAAAAAAGAAAATGTAGAAATTATAAAATAATACATAGTTTCAATAATGGAAAAATTTGTTTTGTTTCATCCTTACCTCTTCCATGATCTGTCGTAGCTACCCATATAATATCATCAGCTCACTATACATCCCCACCGAGGGGCTAGGAACCTACCCTAAGTTAATGGTGATTAGGCCATAGTCAACCACGCTGCCCAAGTGCGGGTTAGTCGACTTCACACGTATCTTTGACGATGTTTTCCTTCACCGTAAGAACGTCGGATAAATCTACATATGTAAATCTGAAATCGAACAACACATTGGTACATGACTGGATTCGAACCCAGGACCTGCAGATTCCAAGTCAAGTGCTTGACTCCTGAGCCACCGACGCTCTATAATATACAGCAGTTATATATTTAGAAATAAAAAATAAATTCTTAAATCAAAATGTTTACAACGAAGTTTTATCTCCGAAAATAAGCAGAGAGACGAAGCGATAGATTTTTATAGAACCAGTTTGAAACCAGTATCTAGAAGCCCGCTTAAGTGAACCGGTTACAATCTAGAGAACTGTGGAACCCCATCTACTCAACTTGTTTTACAAAATTGTAAATATTACAATTTATCATACTATAAAAAGTCAATAAAACCAAAACATGAATACTAAAACTAACCACAACTCAAATCTTTCTGGCCTTATTTTAAAAATTAGTTATCACAATTATTACTAAACTAGCTGTCGCCCGCGACTTTGGCCGCGCGTTAAATTAAAAAAATAGTATAGGTCGCAGCGTAATGTAATATAGCCTAAAGCCTTCCTCTATAAATGGACTATTCAACAAAAAAGGAATTTTTCAAATCCGACCAGTAGTTCCTGAGATTAGCGCGTTTAAACAAACAAACTCTTCCGCTTTATAATATACACAACACGTAGTTCCTTTCTAGTACGTACTAAAAATCAAATTGTTCGTCCAAAAACTTTGGTCATACACAGTTTGTATTCCACGGCTGCAGGGAGGTCTGGACATTTGATTTCCTAATGCACATAATAGCTATAAGAATTACAATAAAAATTTTAGTTACCACATAAATATAAAGTTAGGTAACTCAATTGACAACCTAATCAGTATTGAAATAAAAGGTAGATTCACTATTTCACTAAAAAATATAAGAGAAAGCATTATTTCGCTTAAAACCATACATCCAATGATACATTGCTTATCTGAGAAAAATCTTTACGTTACGTATATATTTTTTCGCTACATTCCTTGAAATTATGTACTTAATATATCTTTATTATTAAGATTTGGACTTCTAATGTCACCGAATGGCAGTAACGAATGTACTTGTTAAATTATAAATTACGTTATCGCTTTCGAAGGAGGCCAATTGGCACGGTGCCGTAAGCGGCCGTGATATTCGACTACGCCCTTACACAATACTCAATTTTTGATAAAACAAGGGTTATTATGCTTTCTAACCGCAACAATTTAATGACTATTATATTTCTTCAATAATTCCTTTTATTTACTCAATGACCAAAATTTGCGATATCGACATAATATTTGGACATCACTATTTGAAATTAAAAATAAAAAGTTACGATATTTTATCAAGTTGCTTTAATTAGCCATTTTTAATTTATACGGATTTTGAATAGTTAACATTATAATTATATTTTATTTTTACTATAAGTTCAAAATAAAATAATTAAAAATTGTTTCCATGAACAGGCTGATAGATGGCGGTAGTATTGTACAGAAATTAAGTAACTATATTCAAGTTATCCATTACATTTCTTAAAAATGAACAAGTTAATATATCCAGTTATTTTGGAAAAAGAATAACGTATTTTTAAGCTCTTAATAAAATTATAAAAATTAATTTTAACTTAAAAATGCTTCAATTCGTATTTGACACCCTTAAATCAGACATACAGCGCCATCTCTTGTTGCAAACTTCAATATTCACGATATTTTTCTACTAAATTTTTAATTAAAAAACTGTTTACCAAAGAGTACTTAAGACTATTTGTACATTAACGGGACCAGAGTATGGACTAATAATACATCATCAGCTTACTATACGTCCCCACCGAGGGGCTCGGAGCCTACGTTAATTTAAGGATGATTAGGCCATAGTCAACCACGCTGGCCAAGTGCGGATTGGTTGACTACACACATATCTATAAAAACAAACTTTAGACGAAATCGTACTACTCCAAAACGTCTGGATTTGAATAGAATATTCAGTAGGTATAGATTACAGTCCGATATTTCACATCGGCTATTTTTTTTAATTCAGCGAGGAGTCTTCGACAACTATTTTAAATATTACTTAATTTGTTTGCGTTAAAATTGCTCAAAAAATTAACCGATTTGCAAATTTCTTTTACTGTTTATAAGCTACACTATCCCCGGGTAACATCGGGTATTAATTACTAGATTTTTTCGCCGACTTAAAGAAGAAGGAGGTTATTAATTCGTGTGTATACTTTTTAAGTGTGTAACTGCGTAACTACGCCCCGTGTGTTCCGGTTTTGATATTTTTTAAATCGAAGACTGTTGCTTGCATGCGTCCCATTTTTTTATTTATTTTTAAACTGACTAGAAGTTTTTTAAATTCCAATTTAATTGCAAACGAATTAGTGTGGTTAACTGCAAATCTTCTAATGAACTAGATCTTTATATCTCCGTTAAATGGAACAAAAGGGCTACAAACAAAGCAGAGTAAAAACACAATGTTTCCAACATGTTTTTTGTCAGTACATTTTCTTATCTATTTGCATTTATATCAAAAAATCACCGCCGTTACAGATAAAGGAGTTAGCAACAAAAAATACAATGCAACATCGACTTTATAACAATGACCATAAAGTTTATTTTACTGTTTTCTAATATAATGTTTTTATATTTTATCAATTTCAAAGTAACCGGTTTGTTAGTTAAACGTATATACAGTTACTTAGATGAGTATAAAAAGTTAACTTTATTATTTTATTAGTTTTATAGTTTTAACTGGTTGTTAACCACGTATTTGAGTTAATACGAAATAAGGTATTTTGTAGTTAGATTGTAAACGTAATTTTAGAAAACACTAGCTGTGACTCTCGACTCCGTCCGCGATGGCGTATGGATGGATAGAGGGTTTATTAAATACCACCAGAAGGGATAAACGGATTTCGATGAAATTTAGCAAGGATATAGAACATAGTGTGGAAGAACACTACAAATTAAATTTGCTTATAATTCTGCGCGAACGTAATCACTACAGCTAGGAGAGAATAGAATTACTATGTCCTGAGTCAAATATTATAACCTATAATCTAGGATTCCGTGAAACTATCCCCTTGCCAAAAGCGTTCCGTACTCAAAAACAGTTTGAGAACCCAACACTAGTAAGATATTGCGAATCGTTATAAAGTTTGCATTCAACATTACAGTATACACAGGTGTGGAGGGGGTTTGTGGAAGGAGGAGGTGGGGTGCTTCGTCATAATCGCTTTACTTATTACATTTTAATGTTGTTTTAACTGCGCTCCTCGTCGCCGCTGCCAAATGGTTCTTATGGCCCAAATGAGCCGCTGTGGGCTTAGCCTAGCTTTCTAGATTTCATTACGTTAACAATAAACATACACTTGATGTTGCCCGCGACACCTTCCGCGTGGAATTGAAAAAAACTTAAAAAGTAGGCTATTTGTTCTTCCAGACTTTTTTGTATATGTATACCAAATTTCAGTGAGATCCGTTAAGGAGATACAAATGACCATCCATCTATCCATCCATACATTTTAAAAGTCTTTTTTAAAGTTTAGTAAAATAATATCTAGTTGGATTTAGCACGCGTTTAAAATATTATCAATGTAAAATGCAATAATATAAAATTGTTAGCTACGCGATATTTCTTTTTCAGATTCTTACTTTTAGAAATCTTTTAACTAGGAAAATCAAAAAAATGTATTAACACATAAAATTAGCACTTTTTACTAATAAAGATTTCAAAAATTTAACCTCAAACATTCGTTTAAAATCTTAGCTTAAACAGCTTTGTTATTCGTTCGGCATTAAGAAATCAAACCGATTACTTTCCATTTTATAGACACTGCGGTAGATCTACGTACATCAAAGTGGAAGAAGAAACCAGAATTCTATTAAAAACGTACACAAAAATCCTTTCCATGCGATGCTACTAGAAATAAACAAATAAAGTTAAAAATGGCGGCTCGCAACGGAATTCCTGTATTATAGAACGCAATCTATCAGTCAAATTAATGTAACATCGTTTAATTTTAATACATCGATGCTTTTGTTTGAGAATTGTAATATGCATTCCATAGTTAAGCAGCAATGTAATCAATTGTTTTATCAAATGACATATACAGTAATAAATCCAGAATGTCCCTTGCAAATAAACAAGACAATTATATTTTAGTTATAATTTTCTGTGTGGGACGAAGCGATTCCATAACGAACTTCAACAATGTATAGAACTGACTATAACTTTCGATAAATACACGTGATTGTCGCGCCTCAGTTCTATACAATATTGAAGTTCGCTATAGACTCGCTTCGGAGCGAATGCATTTTGTCCAACCCCGCTTATCTTCTTCATGGACATAAGTTAGAAGCGCCATATTGTGACGTCATCAAATAAATTTAAAAGTTGTTTTGGGGGTAAAATAATCATTTAAATTTAATCTGAATCTCGAAGCTGTGTTGCCCATTGTACTATTTATTTACGCAGACATTTTTTAAACGCATGATACTTGATGCCGTTCTCTGCTTAACGTATCAATACTTAAGTATAAATTCAATGGCGCAGTTATATCAGTGTTGCGCCCGTATGCGTGGTGCGTGAGATGCCTTGATCACGCGCTTGCATGCGTGAACTGTCATTAGTCGTTAGGGCACGCATATGTTGGGCGATAGTTCTACCTTACCGCGCATTTTAACGGTTCCGTACATCATAGTAAAAAACGGAACCCTTATAGGATCACTTTGTTGTCCGTTCGTCTGTCTGTCAAGACCATTTTTCTCAAAAACGCGTGAAGCTATCGAGCTGGAATCTGTTTTCAACTGAGACTCCACAATACGTTGGCTTCACATCGACCGTTCTTTTTGATTCATTAGCTCGTATGCGTCGACTTCGACTAATTGACTTGCTCCCTATGATTGTAGGAAGATTAATTTCTTATTTTACTAACATATTGTTATATTTATAGGCATTTATAATCTGCGGTTATTTTAAGGTTATATGAGAAGGTTAGAATTACTTGTTATATCTAGATATTTTTAATTACAAAACTAACCTTAAGATTTTACCTTGATACATGTAGAAATATCGTATTATAAATACGAATGTCTGCATGTATATCGCTAAAATTTAACATAGATGTAGAACATAGCCTGGAAGAACATATATGCTACCTTTTTTTTTAAATTTCGCGCGTACTCGCATTTTTTGTCGTTGGGTTAGACAGAGTTTATTTGGCACAGTTCTGGCTTACCTCTCGTTCCTATATCTAACCATACATACTCCTTAGTATCAAGTATGACTGTTAGGTTTAGTATGCCTCTGGTTGATATCTTTTTAAACCGTTACTTATCACTGGCAATTGGTTCCATTTTTTTTAATATTACAATTCTTTTTCAACATAATTTTATCAAAATTAACGTGGCCGCTAGCATTTTAAGACCATCGTGTTTATTAAACATTAATTAGACCTCGGTGGCCTAATCACCCTTAACTTATGGTAGGCTCCGAGCCCCTCGGTAGGGACGTATAGTGAGCTGATGATGATGAATTAGACCTCGGTGTGAGGGTCTGAATCTAAATAGTCTATTGAGCAAGTTCCGCGTTTTAAAAATAATCCCTACAATTAGCCAATCTACGAACTCTTCTGGCCAATTTAGCCAATTTAACTGTAGCCGCAAGCTTAATTACTAAACACCATCAACCATTGAAGACTTTCATAGTTACTTCACTTTTATAGTCCATTGCTGTTTTTGTTTGAAATCACATTATGCGGTTGCATACATAAAGAGCAATGTATTTTAGTAAAATGTAAATTGTTATTAAGAAATCACGTTACATGATGCCAGTGTACCGGTCAGCTAATAGCAAAGGATGCGAGTACGCCACAAACAAATAATTTAATTATTATTAATGCTATTTTTATTCTGTCACTTTAGAGCTAACAATATGGAAAGTTTTCTATATTTTTTTGCATAAAAAACTCAAGTTCATCTTACTAATATATCTAACTAATGCGAATGTTTAGATGGATGGATTTCTGTTAGAAGGTATCTCTAGAACGGCTAAGCGCTACTAATTAAGTTTTTTTTCCGCGCGGATGGAATCGCGGGCGACAGCTAGTCTTACTAATATTATAAATGTGAATGTTTAGACGGATGGATAGATGTTTGTTTGAAGATATCTTCAGAACGTCTGAACACATCGCGATGAAATTTGGCATACACATAAAACATAGTCTGGTAGAACACATAGGGTACTAATTAAGTTTATTTTCTTCCTAATATTATAAATGCGAATGTTTAGACGGATGAATGGATGTTTGTTTGAAGGTATCTTCAGAACGACTGCATGTGTCTCGCTGAAATTTGGCATAGATGTAGAACATAGTCTGGAACACATAGGTTACTAATTTTTTTTTAATACCGCGCGAACGGAGTCGCTGGCGACAGCTTGTATTCCACTATCACCTTTGCATAGTAATATCCAGTAAGATGATTAATATATAGATTTTTTATATAAATACGTATATATGAGAGCAAGAGATTAGATATAAGTCGGTGCAGTAAATGGCCTCTTCTCTTGCCAGGGCTGCATGCGTCGGCGCACGTCCACATTGCCCCTGACAATTAGGGTTGTCACATTTGTAAAAATATAATAAAGCGTACTGCATTTACAATAATTTTAATTAATTTTTACTATGATAGTGGATGTTTAAGTTAATATAAAAAGTGTTCGTTAATTTTTTTCATGTTATAAGCTGGTAAACGAGCAAGCGGCTACTGTTTATAGACATTTTTAATAGCAGAAGCGTTGCCACACAGAAAGATAATATTTCCCCTTCCTATGTGTCACCTTTTCCTTCTCATAACACAGGAGAAGGGAAAGTACACACTAATAAAGCATATAACTGGTATTTAATTATTTAAAATACCTAAATATGGATGACAGAGTAGTAAAATCTTGATACAAAAAAAGATAGAAGTGGTAACCCTTTTTTTTTAAGAGGGGAATGCGTTACGCATACCGGGTGCCTCGGGGAAAGCCACTCCGGTTATGCGGGACTCTCTCCACACCCCTAATGGGACAAGGAGCCTACCCACTAAACCCCCTCTGGTTCCCTCGACTCACTGTTTACCGGGATGTGGGCACATGTGGATACTCTTCGCACACAAGAAGTGGTAACCCTAGCATATTTGTCGTGCGTTAGTATGTGTCGATATCTATGAACACGATGTATGTGTGCGTGGCGACGTATCGTCTAAATTATTGATAGCAGTTATATTTAATTTGAATAAGTTTATTGATCCATTATAATTATATTAAAAAGTTCGCTGTACGCTATAAGTACTCGTATCTTTCTGTTAAAGATGCCCGTAACTCTGTCCGCGCGGAATTAAAATAGTAGCCTATGTGTTCTTCCTGACTGTTGTACATCTTTGCCAAATTTCATCAGTTCAGCCGTTTTGGAGATACTTTCAAACAAACATCCATCCATCCAAACATTCGCATAATAATGCAGCTGAAAATGAAATTTTTTTAAAATACCTAGATTTGGCTCACGAGGTTAACGCCATTTGGCGTATGAAATCGACTACCATTATTCCTATAGTCGTACGAAGAGTTTCGACCAACATTCAAGAAGCTCTCGCCAAACAGTTGGATTAAGGGCCCGAAGCCGTACGCATCGTGAGAAGGTTCCTGTCTGCAGCCCTGACCACTGGTTGATTGAGTCATGGGACTCCGCAGCCGGTGGTGTTCTATTTTTAATATAATATATTTTGTATATTTTTTATTTTACATATGAAATGTAATATATTAAGAATAAGTTTAATAAATGAATAATATTAGTAAGATTTTTGTAATATTTATGATATTAATTGGCTGGATTGTCATCAAAATGTAACGCGTCTGACCTGTTTTGGTGCTTGTTATTTTCCAAGATATCTTAATACATGTAGTAAATATAGATTATTAACTTACGTCTGTTTGATTTTAAATAGTTACTAAGGGTGTGCCTTAATTTCTCATATTATCTAAATGACTCTGCGTGCGGGAGTTAGTTTATTCAAGTATCATTACATCTGTAAGGAGCATTTTACTCGTGTTTTCTTTTTAATGCCTTGTAGTTTGAACTAGATATTAATATCTCTATATAATAAAAAAAAGTCAATAGCCTAATGGTTAAGGGTACGGATTTCCAATCGCGAGGTCGGGAGTTCGAATCCCGCCATTCGAGTATTGTCGTAAACCATATCCTAGCTCAAGCATAGAGCTTAGTTGGAATGGTGCAAGTAATTTTAGTAAATTTACAAAATTATCTACTATTTTAATTAAAAAAAATGATGTTTTTAATTTTTTTTTTATTTTTTATTTAGGTATATTGAGGTATTTGAGATAAACAACGATCGTAAACAAGACTTAGCAAGTAATATTTAATATAACAATTGCTATACGATCTTATAGTTCCTAGTGCAACTTGTTTATAGAAGTAACGCACACATGCGCGCAAGGTTCATTCACACGGGACCTTGACATCAATACGACCAATGAAATTTAGTGAGCGCACACACACGTGTACGCACACACCCGCGTACACGTGGCACTTGTTAGTGTTGCCATGACTGAAAAGTTTCGGGAATGGTTGCTATTTTCGTATTTAAATATGACCTTCGTGGTAATTTTGAAGATACGTTGCATCTGGTTATTATCAGATAATACACGGAATAACTGTGCGTTCTAACGTTGAATGAATTCGAAATACAAAAATACCGTTTTCATTCAATTATTTGCTATATTACTTACCATGGGTTTCTGAATCTAATCGCCGTTTAATACATATCGTTACTGTCAAAGATGAAAGACAGGGATGACGATATTTTGTATACACAGATTATGTTGTCAGAAACCCATGGTTAGACGTTTATTCTTATGATATCTACTTTACTATACGTATTTTTATTCTGCGTTATCGATGAATTGTTAACATTCTCAGGATTTAAGACTCTTGAACATCTATAGAACTGGAACTATAATTATCGTTTTCTCTCTCTCTCTATCTCTATCTCTTTCTTCTTTTATTTTGTCCTGGATCCGCCAGTATCATGGTAACCGTGTAGATGCGCACGATATCGTTATATAAACGACACCGGGATGTGCCGCGAGCGATCGTCTTTTTTATTAAGCACTTGTTTCTACGTATTCGTTTCCTACACGAATTGATTTGAATTAGAAATCAAATTCAATGGCAATGAAAATAAGAATAAATACATCTGTTTGATGCTATTAAAAAGTGTACTTAGACGTGTATTTAGACGAACATTTGTCGCTAGAAGATATTTTATCTGTGCGTCAATATGCGTGTAACTTTAAAAAAGACTGTCTCCCTTGATTCTGTCCGCGCGGAATTAAAAAAACTTAGTAGTCTATGTGTTCTTCCAGACTATGTTCTACATCTATGCCAAATTTCATCGAAAATCGTTTAGCCGTTCTGGAGAGTTCTGAACTTTTTCATTTATAATATTAGCAAGATATTAATTTTAATAAAACATAGGTAATTTGATTATTAATTACTAAGTTTATAATTATGCGTACGTTATCAAACAAGTTGCGTATGTAACCCAAATAAGAAGTATAGTAGCTTAGTAATTAATTCAAATGTTTCAAGGAAGTGTTAACTCAAATCATTAAATTCGAAACAAAAAACTTAAAGCAACCATACACGAACTGACTTGACATTTAAGGAAAACATCGTGATGCAACCTACACATATATGCGAAGAAATTCAAATATCGTGGTCGTATCGCGGTTCGTGGTCAAGCGCTGGCTTATCAAGCATAAAAAAATATGACGTCAACAACTTTCCAACACATTTAACATAGGTTAGGTGTAAAATCTATGGTTGAGAAGGGTATTAGCTAGATCAATCGCATTATTTCCTGCCTACATTAGCAGCAACTAAAAACTGTGGTCCGCGTACTGCCAACGACAACTGTTGACTATCTTGAAGTTACAGATTGTTTAACAATCCATGTATGGCCGCCTTTAAGTTAAACACACCCACACGATCGTTTACCGACAGGTTTGCGAAACAATCGACAACGCAATCTGCAATTTTTTATTGATTTTTATTAAGTAGATTGTAGATTGTCTTGGTTGATAGATCTGATCATATTTTTTTATTAATATTTGGTTGTATGGATGGATATTTGTTAGAAGATATCTCCAGAAATGCTGCATGGATCTCGCTGAAATTTGTCATAGATATAGAACATAGTCTGGAAGAACACATAGCCTATAAAGTTTTTTTTATTAGCGCGCGGACGAAGTCGCAAGCTACAGATAGATGTCCACTAAGGGTCACCCTTTGGGTATTTATTTAACAATTAAAACGTTTCTGAGATCGGCAGCTACTTGTTTCAAAACTAGCAAATCAATTGAAATTGATCCTCTTGTTTAGCCGACTTCAAAAGACTCGACTCGAAGGAGGTTAACAATTCGTCTGTATGTTTCATGTGTGTTACAGCGTAACTCCGCCCCTGGTGTTCCAATTTTGAAAAAAAATTGTTTGATCAAAAGGTTTTGCTTGCAGATTGGTCCCATTTTTTTTATTAATTTTTAAACTGACTAGAAGTTTAGTAGATTTTGAGTTTAAATTGAAAATGCGTTACGATATTTTAAGACTTTTTTATACCTTATTTATATTAACGTTACAAAAATGTCATTTTAATATATTTATTTAAATGATAAATACACAGTCAATTAAGTTATCGTTGTTAAAATGATATAACTTTATTAATATCGAACTATTCAAACTTTCGTGAGACATTTTAATAAACTGATATATAAACACGGCTAAACACTCACGTATATTCGTCCGGTGGCGGCACCAACTAGTTTCGAGCACATCGGGGGCCCTTCATCAGGATGAGTGGTAGTGGTAATTCTGATAAAGGGCCCCCGATGGGCTCGAAACTAGTCGGTGCCGCCACCGGACGAATATACGTGAGTGTTTAGCCGTGTTTATATATCAGTTTGAATATCGAACATTTATATTCATACGTTCAAGGCTAAAAGTAATATTTAAATAATGCAGACTGGAATTGTTTTCGATACGATTTCTTGTTTTAGTGTTTTCATTTACGAATACCACAAGCAATAACAAACTATTCAAGGACACTTATTCATATAAATTTTATATTTTAAAAACTTTATCTCAATAATATTTTAAATGCGAATGTTTTAATGGATGTTTGTTAGAAGGTATCTCCAGAACTCAACGGATCTTGTTCATCATTCTGCCAGAGACGTGGCATACTGGCCAAAGAACCTTTGCCTTTTAGATTAAAAAAAAGATATGTGAAAAATAGAGAAGAGAATCGCGCGGGAAATGAGATGAATTAATGATGTAAATATGTCTGAGGTGCTGCTGTTCAAATATAATAAATACTTATTAAATTTTACCGCGCGAACGAAGTCGCAATCAACAACTAGTTTCTTACACACACAAGAGCGGGAAATCAAAAAGCTTCTACGTGCCAATTTTCTGTCGTTGTTTTTAATATTCCTGACTTCCGACCATTGACGCGTCTAAAGTTTTCAAATTTTATTTAACAGTAAATCTGCTGTAGAATTACGTCAGTTAATATTTGATTGCATAATGTTATTGCCAAACTTCCTCATTATAATTTTATTTAAGTGACAATATTTCTTTAAATCATTCTTTATCTTCAAACTGGATTTATATTATCATTTATTTTGCAATAATATTTTATTATTAATAGTGTTGTTCTAGTATGGTTTGAATCTCAATTGAATAGCTTCACAACTTTGACATTTAGTAGTATAAATATAACGTTTAAATCGCGGATAATCTCATAATGAAATCTTAAACAGTGGTAGTGCCCGCTTTAACATCTTCGCACGAATAGGGCCGCTCGCCCGGTGAAATACCACGACCATACAGAAGACAGGCGTCAAGTAGAAGCAATTCCGCGTTTCGTCTGATGAGTGTGCGTCAAGGAGGTATAATTTAGTCTTCTTTCACTTCCCACCCTTTTTCTTATAAGGAAAGGATGGGAAGTGGAAGTGATCTTTCCGGAGGAGAGTAAGCATGGGAAGGTAAAATATTTTCTTTCTGTGCATCCTCTCCTCCGGCGATTAAAGGTAGGCAACGCATATGCAATTGCGTATGTCCATGGGCAATGGTCACTTCGCTATTTCAGCGATTTCAGGTGGTCGCTCGCTCGTTTACCACCTTGTGATATAAAAAAAATGATGAAATCTTACTAATTACTAATATTAATGCAAAATTTTAGATAGATGTTTGTTGGAAATATAGAACAAAGTCTGGAAGAATACATAAGTTAATTAATTTGTTTTTAATTTCCCGCGGACTTAGTCGCAAGCGACAGATATTACTCAAAATTAACTTAAAATCACCAACTAGTTTCGACATGAATTTTTTTTTTTTAAATGTCAAATTTCTTAGCAAAGATATGTGTTTCGGAACTTATAGATTAGCATGTATCAAGGATGTATAGGAAAAAAAAGCGCTCGGCTGCGTAAACAACTTTGCCATGCAATTCTTTGATAATATTTTACCATGTTATTTTACATGTTCTATAACCTCTATTTCATAGGGAATAGAGTTGAAAATCAATTGATTTAATGTTATTAGTTGTTTGTAAAGATGAAGTGTCAAGGGTAACCGGGCCTGTTGCGCGTGCATTTTATTTTTAAATCGACTGGTTACCATAATGCACGTGTTTTGTTTCTTTTTTAATTAATAGCGACAACAAAAAACACAATAGTTTTGCTGTATATGATTTTTGTTATTAATATTGATTATTGGAGGAAATATGCTTCCATTTTCAAAAACATTTTTTTGTTTTTTTTCATGATAATAGTTCAATGCTAGCTTTTGTTTTTTTTTAATTAACAAAATCAAGGCATTATTTACTTCCATTTTTTCTAATGCTTTTAAGTTTTAATTTTTTCTTTTTATGAATGTTAATTTGACTGAGTCTTGTCAGTTTATGGCCACTTTATTTTATTAGTTCATTTTTTTAATTTCGGATGTTATTTATAGGCTTTTCATAGTTTGCACTGCAATGTTTAAAATTGTTTGTCTATAGAAAAAAATAAAGTAAGTACAAACTGATACAAACAGCGCCAAAATGACGTAAATCGAATAATAATATACAAAATACTTCTTCGTAGTATCCATTATAGTGTGTCTAAGATATATATTAGTAGATAGGATATATATTAGTTTGACAATTCATTTGACAATTCTCTAAAGATGGGTTAATTAAAATCGGCTATGAAAGTTATCGATTTTCGATGGTTCTCATAGAACTTGCAATCGAAAATTTCGTGATGCTTTTGATTTACAATATAAATTAAATTGTTTCTTTTTATGCCAACTTTATTCTTCAAAACTATGTAGAAAATATAAATATTAAACCTAAAATTGAGATGTTGAGGTGAAAACGGACTGTTTATAATATTTTAAAAACCTTCTCGACAGTTCATGTACGCGTAATGCGTGTACGGTTCGACATTATGACAACCGTCCAAAAATATTCATCCTCATACAAAATTAATTTGATACTTTATAGGCGTCAGTTGTCAAACTAATTTATCTTAAATTGACACACTATAATAGGGGTAATACTTTTATTAATTAGAAACTGTCAAAGCAAACTTTTTGATTCGATTACCCGACTACTTTGAGAGCGCGCTACGTGGTAACGAAATGTTGGCAAGCTGTCAAAAGTTAGAAAACACGTGTTCCGATAAGGTCATTGCTCGTTCGTAAACAAGATAAATTATTGTAATTACATTTGGTGTTTTCGCTAACAATCGAGTTAACCGCTGGGAATCGAATCGCGTTACTTGCTTCCTGTTTTATTTGATCACTGAACTCTGGTTACGTCTTGTTTTGAACGAGGATTTACTTACAAACTAGCTGTCTTCGATTTCATCAGCACTAAGTTAAAAAAGAAACATAGCCTGGAAGAACATATAGCCTAATGTTCTTCCTGGCCTTATTATATTTTTCAAGTTTACATTTTTTTTTGTAATGTAATGGTAGCCTATAGACATACGCAATTGCATATGCGTTGCCTACCTTTAATCGACGGAGGAGAGGATGCATGCATCCTCTCATCCGGAAAGTCCACCTCCACTTCCCATCCTTTCCTTATAAGAAAAAGGGTGGGAAGGGGAAGGGAAAGAGGACCGAATGAGGCTTCCGGGACGCACACTCATCAGACTGTATTTGGAATAGCTTCCACTTGACGCCTGTCTTCTGTGTGATCGTGGTATTTCACCGGGCGAGCCGGGACAATTCGTGCAAAGATATTAAAGCGGGCTCTACAACTGTTAAATGTGGGTATGTCATATTTGAAAACTATATGTTTTGTACACATGTTTCTATAGTGGAAACAGGATTATTGATTTTGCTGTGTAATTTTACACATTGCTAAACTGTTCGTTACAAATAGCTTTTTTCGTGAAGCGCGAACAACTGAATATTACGTGTGATATACGTGATCCTACCTGCTCAACATTTATCTTCACGCTCGTTAAAATAGAGGTAGACAGGAATATGTTTTACAGTAGTGTTAAACTTCACATTTAGTTAAGGATGGATATTTGTTTGATGATAATTTGGCATACATAAAGAACATAGTTTGGAGTGTACATAGGGTACTTATTATTTTTTTTTAATTCTACGCAGACGGAGTCGCGGGTGACAGTATTGCATAAATTCAGTTTATTGCAGTTTTTTTTGTTTGTCCGCTATAAACTCAATTTCTTTTTAATTTATTTTTAAATTATTAATATCAATGGATAGATTAACTTATGAGGAATGTTTTGATATATAATTTTTAATGGTTTTTACGAAATTGACTAATAAATAAAAAAAAACATTCAAAAAAACTTCTTGTCTCGCACAGCAACGTTGTGGAACGGTCTGTCCTTGGCGGTATTTCCATACCGCTACGACTTAGGGTCCTTCAAGAAGCGAGATTATCACCATTTCAAAGGCCGGCAACGCATCTGCGGTTCTTCTGGTATTGCTGATGTCCATGGGCGTCGTTGAACACCTTAGTGTTCCCGCTGTTCGTTTTGACCCCTTCTGTTATAGTAATAATAATAAGAAATTGTTTAAATTTAACAAAATTATTGTTTCCTCCTATCATTGTTAAAATTGCTTTTGGTGGTTTATTATTATAATAAAAAAAATTATTCTATCTTGAATAATAACATAAATCTTATCAAACAAGTCAGGCTGGTGACTTCTAGTCTCGAAAACAAATTTCTTATCGTTCGTTATCGCTTTGTTGATCCTAAAATATGTCTTAGAAACAAATTTAACTCTTAAGTAAATAATAATAAAAGTTATTTTCCTTTAAACTTTGTTTTTATTAGCACCTATGAGTCAGTAGTTAGCATACAATGGCCGGGGTCGCGGCTTCGTTCATGTGGCGTGACGATTTTGTTGCGATGTTGATTTTACATTTAATTTGGATCGAAGGTTGCCCTATGATTTTGTTAATTTCATGTACTCAATTGAACGTAAAATTGCTTTAAATTTAAATTAGCTTCGCTCGCGACCCCGTGCGGAAATAAAAACTTAATTAGTAGCCTAAGTATTCTACTGGACCATGTTCTACATGTATGCAAAATTTCAGCAAGATCTATTCAGCCGTTCTGAAGATATATTTAAAGAAACATCCATCCATACATCCATACATTGGTATTTATATCGGTAAGATTACATAAACATAGTCTAGAAGAATATATAGGCTACTAATTAAGTTTTTTTTATTTCGCGTGCACGAAGTTGCGGACAACTACTAGTATTTTCATAAATTGCGTAAAATGATTTAAGAGCTATACTTTGTGTTAGGAAAGTGCGTAACGCGGCGTTTATATAAACAAAATTATCACATGTCCCCAATACTAACATCGTACGATATTATTCTATTTATATACGACTAACCGTGGGTTTCTGACACCTAAATCTCTGTATAAAACGTATCCTCCTCTCTTTCATCTTTGACAAAACAAGGTTTTAAACGAGGATTTTGTTTTCAGAAAACCACGGTAATTGTGGTCATATACAAGATGATTTTTTTTCAGAATAAAAAGGCATAATACACATCCTGGCTGTGATTTTAATGTCATCATCATCAGCTCAATATACGTCCCCACCGAGTGGCTCGGAGCCTACACTAAATTAAGGGATTTTAATGTAGTCAACTACTGGTGATTCCTTGGTTAACTACTAGAGTACACTATCGCTTCTCTGTCCGCACGGGATTAATAAATAGCAGCCGATTCTCAGACTTACTGAATCGGTCGTTTTGGTGGATCGGAACTAACATTGTGACATGAGATTTTTTATAAAAGATAAGCTGTCGCCCGTGACTCCGTCCGAATTGGTTCATTAGTTTTGGAGTTTATCATGGACATACATGACACGATTTTTTGTCGTTGTAACCAAATGTTTATGAGTTTACACTGTGTTAATACATATTTAAAACATTCACTTTCATTCTATTTTGACAAAAGATGATGTGCTAAAGAAAATTAAAAGTTTTAGTGTATTCGTCAATGTTGTGTATATTCATAGCACATGAGAGGGCGCGCTTGGAGTTCGACTCGCGGGAGAGTTTCGTGGAAGGACCGACTAAGGACTAAATACAATGAAGATAGAAATTAGATGTATAGAGTGACCATGCTACAACTCTTTTAACCCTTATTGTGGCAAGATTCTTTTAAAAAAAAGCAAAAAACAAAGTTAAAAAGAAACCTAAGTTAAAAATTATTTTATAGCGATCGTATATTTTTATAAAGTTGTAGGTATGGTGTACCATATAAAACGAACATAAGTGTTAATGTCACGATAACATTCTCTTTTTTTAATGTTATTTATATGTAAAACGCTTAACGTATAAACGAATTTATATATTAAATATTGTCAATAATCATCGTACTAATATTATAAATGTTTGTATGTATAGATGTTTGTTACTAAACTTCAAAACGACTGCATGGATCGCAATGAAATTTGGCATATATATATAACATAATCTAAATGAACACATACACTACTTAATAAGTTTTTTTTAAATACCGCGCGGACGCAGTCGCGGGTAAAAGCCAGTATGACATAAAACGACCGATGGTATTTTACGTCAATAAAACAAACAAGACAATATATTACTTAGTAATTCACTTTTCAAATGACATGTTCGGGAATTTTCATCTTTATTTATATGCCTTTAATATTAGTATAGTATAGTAGTATTACTTAGGTAAAATCCTTAAAACAATATTGATATGGTCACCGTAGCGGTACGCTTGCGTTTAGTCACGTCTACCAGTGCAACTTTATGAGGTTATTTCTTTACTCCGCACTCGACAAATAGAAACTTGTCTGTTTGTCTGTTTGCGTGCACGTGTGTACATGTCACACTATCTTGCGTAATGTCACTAATCCCCCTCCTTCACTCCTCTACCATCCCCCCTTTTAGAGTATTATGTCAGTGGTTACATTAGTTCAATGTTTTTTAACATTGTATACGCAACTACCTATCCATCTTACTAATATTATAAATCTGTACATTTGGATTTAGGGATGAATAGATGCATCGATGTTTGTTAGAAGATATCTCCAGAACGGCTTAACGGATCTTGATGAAATTTGGCACACATATAGAACATAGTATGGAAGATCATATAGACTACTCATCAAGTTTTTTCGGACGGAGTCGCGGGCGACAGCTAGTTTTACTAATCTTATATATAAAATTCTCGTGTCACAATTTTCGTTCTCATACTCCTCCGAAACGGCCTGACCGATTCTCATAAAATTTTGTGAGCATATTGAGTAGGTCTGAGAATCGGCCAACATCTCTTTTTAATCCCGCGCGGACGGAGTCGCGGGCGACAGCTAGTATTATATACGAATGTTTAGAAGGATGGATGTTTCTTATAAGGTATCACCAGAACGGCTGAACGGATCGCCATTTGCCATAAATGTAGAACATAGTCCGAAAGAACCCATAGGCTGATTATGTTTTTTTTAATTCCATGCGGACGGACTCGCTGGCGACGACTATTACTTTATGCATCGTTGATTGTCAGTGAGTTTCCACAGCCTAAATGTACAAAAACATGTCATCAAGTTTTTTTTAAGTGTCTTAGACATGGAAGAATATGAATTGTTTTGTCGGCTTGTAGTATGGAAGAGTCCACGCAAGAAAAAGGGCATTAAGATGTTTTTAGGCAATCAAAAATGACTGCTATTCATTCACTTTGTTTCTCAGTAAATTATATTAAGATATTGAGTTGCGTTTTGATAGAAAACAAGGATAAAATAACCGATGAAGGGTGCTGCTATTTTTAGTGTTACTAAGAATCGAGCAGCGCCATCTGTCTTCTTAGAGATGTTAATTTAGGAGCTTTTTAACAGAACATCAACGGTCAAGTTGTTGACGAAATAAAAACAGATAAGAAATATTTTTTATTTCTAGAACTTTTTTTCGTTTAACTAATAATACTGGTTATATTATATTTTTGAGTTTTTTTAAATAAATAATTAAATATTACTAACATTATAAATGCGAATATTTGTATATAAGTTTGTTAGAAGGTATCTCCGGATCAGTTGCATGGATCTCGATGGAATTTGATATAGAACATAGTCTGAAAGAACACACCCTACCTTTCATCCTGAAAATGTGTACCCTTGGGATACTTTTATCATATTTACATGATAAATTCGCAACTGTTAAACACATTCGAGGGCACAGATGAGGGAGCCCTCGTGTCTTGTTACTCTTAAACGAGGTTCAGGCTAAGCGCCATCTGCGCTCGGCCACAAACCCGGTGAAGCTGTAAATGCCTCTTCAAGGCAAACAGAGACTACTCAATCACAAAAAAAAGAGGGAACAGATATAGAACTTAGTCTCATACTCATGTTTCATCATTTCTCTCTTCTGTCGCAGACCAAGTCGCGGGTAAAAACTAGTAGATTGTATATATAAACGCTATTATCTCTTTTTCCTTCATCTCATATATCTTGACAAACAAGTAATAAAACTAACAAACGGCAAAAAACAATTTATTTGTTCCTGGTGCCGGAAAAAACAAAAGCAATGTTTGCTTCCGAGATAAAAAGAATTGGTCGTAAACTATTTTATGTCTTTACATCTATCGGCAGTAGCCTGTCCACCCCTCATGGAGGTAGGCTTGAATACATCGAATGTGATGATTGTCAATTACGTTTCCACTGTTTTCATCTTACTAATATTATAAATGAGAATGTTTGGATGGATGTTAGATATCTCCAGAACGGCTACACAGATCTTGCTGAAATTTGATGCTGATGTAGAATATAGTCTGGAAGACCACATAGCCTATTAATTATTTTTTATTTCGTGTGTACGGAGTCGCGGGTGACAGCTAGTTTTATAAATAAATTCATCATAGTACTGGCATTTGGCGGCAGTAAATCCTGTATTTATCGTAAACAAACAACAAATTCTTCAATAACAAATGAATTACATAATCCTTTACAAACTCATGTTTATGGATTTACTAGAATATTCTATTATATGCAATTAAATTGATAATCGTTTAAGTTACCTAACAATTATAACCTATTCTAAATGTTCGTCTAAATAAAACATACCGTGGGTTTCTAAGTTCTCTCGTTTTAAACAATCTTTTTTCGTTATCTCTTTTTGTCAAAGATATAGTTATGACGATATATTTTATACAGACATTTTGATATCAGAAATTAAAAAAAAAGAAATATTAGTAAATTTACAAAAAATCTGCTAATATTTTTATTAAAAAAAAAAAAACAAAAAAGTCCCAGGCCATAAGCTCTTATCGGACTCTATCACTAATCAATATTCTAACGGTGGGTTTCTGAGTTTTAAATCTCCGTATATCATCCCTGTCATCTTTGAGAAATGACTTACTTGACTTATAGTCCTATGTCCCAGCAGTGGGGCAGAGGGCGTCCACAGTGCGCCGATAGTTCGCTCTATCCTGGGCTCTGCGCTTGGTCTCGGGTCATGTCAGCCCAATCGCCTTCATTTCGGCAGCTACTGATCGCCGCCAAGTTTCTTTAGGACGGCCACGTCGTCTTGTTGTTGTTGTCTTGTTGTTATTAAATGGAAATTTTAGATGCAGAAACCTTCGGTAACTTATATTAGTATGTCTTATATTATAAGATGATATGATATGTCTTATATTTATAGGCAAAACTTATGTCAATCTATAGTCAGGTCTTGAATTTTTTTTTGTATTTTTAAATCGAAATTATTACAAAAGGCGATTATAAATTCAAATTAACACACAATGGATGTTATTAAATACAGGGAACAAATATCTGGTACAAAGCGGTTTGTGATAACACGCGTGCGAATGATGACCTCCATTCTGCATTTATTTTATCACCACAACTAAATAATTTATTTGAATAAATTGACAAAGAAATCCAAAACATCATAAGCAACAACTTGTCGAACCAAATGAATCTGATCTTTGTACCTCCGGTTTTTAGGTTGATAATCACTTGATATGATGTACTGATGGACTAAACGATTTGCAAAAAGAAAGATAATAAAGTAGGTTGATAAAACCGGATTGAACCGGTTCAGTTGCGGCCCGTATTACGTATGCCCATAGCGGTGGCATCCGACAGTTTGCAATATACCGGTTTTATACACAAACCTATTGGTATCTAGCTGTAAAACAAACTGGTCTATAGTTTATTATATACTAGCTGTCACCCGCGACTTTGTACGCGCGGAATTAATAAAAATAAATAATTAGTAGCCTATGTGTTCTTCCAAGTTATGTTTAACATCTATGCTAAATTTCAGCTAGATCCATGCAGCCGTTTTGAATATAACTTCAAACACATATCCATCCATCAAAACATTCGCATTTATAATATTAATATGATATAATACATTAGTTTTTTTTTTTATATTATAAGGTGGCAAACGAGCCAGCGGCCACCTGAAATCGCATAGACATACGCAATTGCATATGCGTTGCCTACCTTTAATCGACGGAGAAGAGGATGCACAGAAAGAAAATATCTTCCCTTTTCATGCATCCTCTCATCCGGAAAGTCCACTTCCACTTGCCATCCTTTCCTCATAAGAAAAAGGGTGGGAAATGAAAGATGACTAAATTAGGCCTCCGTGACGCACATTCATTAGACGAAACGCGGAATTGCTTCCACTTCACGCCTGTCTTCTGTGTGGTCGTGGTATTTCACCGGGCGAGCCGGGACGATTCGTGCGAAGATGTTAAAGCGGGCTCTACCACTGTTAAATTATTATTATGTATACAATATTTTGTAGTCTGGAAGAACACAAAGGCTACTAATTATGTTTTTTTCCTCGCAGACGGAGTTGCGGGCGACAGCTAGTATTCTATAAATAACAATTCAATTATATTTGATAATATAATTATCATGATCTAAATAAATGATTTATAATCGAAAACAATCTTGAAAGTTGCTGATAAAACAAAATAATACAAAGAACGCGAATTAAAAACATCAAGGTTGGTGACACGGGCGTGAGCAGAGGTAGAAAACCTTGAGACGAGCGATGTCTTAGACATGTTAATTGTTATTCAAAACATTTTTTTAATGGTATTCATTGAAGACAGTCACCGTCTCAAGAATAATAAGAAGGTTGTCTAATGTAAACGGTTATTTTCCTATAATTTGTTTTATTTTGAAAGGTCTGAATGTAAGTAGTCTGTTTTCTGCACAGACCTAACGTCTGGATTCTGGAAGAGGAATATGTTGGCGGGTAGGAAAAGGGAATTATCCTTTTCCGTACATACTCTCCCCTGCAGAGACAGGTTGGTAACTGTTCTGTTATTTACTTATTGTAGATGCGTATGTATAGTGGTCACTTTATGATTTTAGCGATTTCTCTTTTATTATCTTAATAAAAGTTAAGCAATTAAAGCATGGCTCAGGAGTTAAGCACTTGACTTGTTATCTGCAGTGCCTGGGTTCGAATCCGGTAATGTACCCTTGTATTTTCGGTTGAAATATGTACATTTATCCGACGTTCTTACCTTGAACAAAAACATAGTGACGTGAAGTCAACCAAATCGCACTGGTCTAGTGTGGTTGACTATGGCCTAATCACCCCTAACTTAGGGTAGGCTCCGAGCTCCTCAGTGGGGACAATGAGCTGATGATGATGAGATTTTTTTTTAATTTTCATATGATAGAAATTAGCAATGTACATTGCTAATTTCTATCATATGTTTTTGAGCAGGGTGAATGTATCTATTATTTTGAGGACTTTTGTTGTACCGATATAATTGATTACTTTTGATGTACCTATATATTTGCATATCTTGTCTGTGACGATCTATATGACGCTGACTGTACATCATAGCAATGTTTATCAGTCGCTATCACGATGCCTAACTGAGCATCATATTGGATCATATATGGGTCATTCTGATTAAGAATGGTACAGAAATAGAAGGTAATTGTCTTGTTGCTATGATATGAAACAAGCCCGTGCGCGGCCCTCGCTTACAGTGAGTTTTCATTACCGAAACATGTGTACCAAACATATCTTTGTCTCGGTTTTTTCAATGAGAATAAGAGAGAAGACAACAGAGAACAAACTCTAATTTAAAATGGCAATAGACAAGTGGAAAAAATAAATAATTATGGTAATTATTTAACGTTATCATAGACTTAGACTTAAATAATTTAAAGTTAGCAAAAATAAAGTTGAAAAAACGACAAGAAAGGAGTATATTGGAGTTGAAGAAAAAAATATAATATTATAATGAAACAAAAATAAATGCTTCGTCCGCTAAATTGACCTCTTTTATTTATTTAAAATTATATTTTTGCATCTTTACGCGCGTCATTCGCGAACTGTGCCAGAGGCGTGGCTGTTTGCGTCTCGTTCTTTTCTCATATTTTTGGAAAAGGACAGATATTTGCCGCGCCTTTGACTATTATGTTTGTCACTTTCTAATAACATCAAAATGAATATGAATATTTTGTTTACCTGTTTACTATGAAATTAAGAACAATCTTACTAATATTATAAATGCGAATGGATGGATGTTTGTTAAAAGATATCAACAGAACGAATGCATGGATCACGCTAAAATTTGGTATAGAAGTAGAACATAGTCTAAAAGAACACATAGGCTACTAAATATTTTTTTTAATAAAGCACGGACAGAGTCCAGTATACTGATCCAAATAATATAATTATTAAAGGAATAATTTAAATCTTAAGCAACTATAACATTTTTATTTTCCACAAATGACAAAATTATAGCAAAATTAGTTAAAAACGTATGCTTCAAATCTATTTATCAATGTTTTATAATGTTTTCGCGTATTTAAATTAGGCAATCGTTGCTTATCGTTATTACGAATGCGGAAATGATTTGCGTACATTTGTTTTTGAAGTCGCGATGTAGATGGTACGATGAAATTCCGCATAGCGACTAATTTATTAAGATTTATACAGGGTCAAAGGTACTTTGTTATTTTTTTTTTAAATTATTATGTAAATGTACATTTTCTTTGAGCCATTCAGCGTTGAAATTGAATTTTAATATTATATATACGAATGTTTAGATGGATGTTGAAGGTATCTTCGAAACGGTAAACGGATCTCGCTATTTGGCATTGAAGTATAATAGTCTGGAAGAACACGTTCAGCTTTGCGCGTACGGATTCAGAATGGCTAGTCTCAAATATAAGCTAAAGGACTAAATAAATCGTTGTCTGTCAAATTTGTCTAAAACAAAGTTAAAGTTTGTTCTTTAGCTTTAACTCTGTTAATCATTCTTTGTAGTTATTCGTTGTTTTTGGAATAATTGCAATTTACGGATATCCGCAAATTATGTCCTTTGAATTTTTTTTCCTATATTATTATTTTGTTATTTTTTTAACCGACTTCAAAAAGCAGGAGGTTCTCAATTCGTTTATATGTTTTTTTTATTTCTGTTTGTTGATTTTCACCTTTAGTTGTTCGATTTTTATTGAATTCTTTTTTTCTTATATCTCTCTTCATTATACGATAAAGTGTATTTATTTGGGACTCAAGGAAATAACTAATTAGTAGAATTCCGGCGTTTAATTGAATTCCCGGCTTCCTGTATTCCCTAATTAGTAAGTATTTTTCTTTGGCATAAGGATAACGAGGCTAATATTATTTCTTATGTAACCTCTTTATAAATAAATCATCTTACTAATATTATAAATGCGAATGTTTAAATGGATGTTTGTTAGAAGATATCTCCAGAACAGCTGCATGGATCTTGCTAAAATTTAGCATGTAGAATATAGTTTTCAACATTGGTAGAGCCCGCTTTAACACCTTCGCACGAATTGTCCCGGCTCTCCCGGTGAAATACCACGACCACACAGAAAACAGGCGTCAAGTGGAAGTAATTCCGCGTTTCGTCTGATGAGTGTGTCCCGGAGGCCTAATTTAGTCCTCTTTCCCTTCCCAACCTCTTTCTTATAAGGAAAGGATGGGAAGTGTAAGTGGACTTTCCGGATGTGAGGATGTAAGGGAAGGGAAAATATATCTTTCTGTGCACCCTCTCCTCCGTCGATTAAAGGAAGGCAACGCATATGCAGTTGCGTATGTCTATGGGCAACGATCACTTCGCTATTTCAGCGATTTCAGGTGGCCGCTCGCTCGTTTGTCACCTTATGTTATAAAAAAAAAGTTTGGAAGAACACATAGTCTAGTAATTAAGCCTTCTTTTACCGTGTGAACGGATTCGCGGGCGATAGCTAGTGAGTGATAATTTAAAATAAAATCGAGTTGTTTTTGTCTAATCCGAAATAATTGTCCGTCTATCTGTATCGCGTAGGTTCTTATTTAGTTGTTTACGAAGTGAGAAACACGAAAACAAGGTCGATCTAACGTCGCCATCTTGAAACGTCAATGGATTAAAAAGATTGTTGATGACCGAAGAAGGTAGACCTTTCTTTAGTAATCGCAAATTTTTAATGTGTTTGTTAAAAATCATTGTTTTTTTGTGATAAAATATCCAAAACTTTAAAATGCATTTTTTGGTTCCATTAATAAAGATGTAAAAATAGCATAAAATTACTTACTAATATTATAAACTAGCTGTCGCCCGCGACTTCATCCGCGAGGATATTTAAAAAACTTAATTAGTGCAGCCCACTCATCCATCCACATCACATCCATCTAAACATTCGCATTTATAATATTAGCAGGTTAAATAAAAAGCATTTCTTCAAGGCATAAATTCGAAAAAAAAATGAATAAATAGTATCCTCCTCATCAATTTTCAGCCATATCTGTAAAGCCGTTCTTCAGTTATAGTGTAACTAACACTACATTCTTTTATATATAGATAAGATGTGGAGGTTTAGATGGATGGATGTTTGTTACAAGGTATCTCCAGAACAGCTGCACAGATCTCGCTGACAGGCATAGATGTAGGAAGTCTGGAAGAATACATAGCTTCTTACTAATTTTTATAATTCCGCGCTAATGGAGTCGCGGGCGTCAGCTTGTTTTTGACTATAATTTCAATTGGGACATCAGTCTCGAGGTATTTTATGAAAACGTAGAAACTATTTATAAATTGGTTATGCGGAAGAAATGTTTGTAAAATGACTTGTAAGTTTTGTGTGTTCAGGTGTCGCAAAGGTCGTCGCGGTCGTAGTGATGTGCTCTTTGCTAAATTCTTTGGATTCAAATAAATAAGTCGTATAGCGGCAATACTGGGAAGGCAAACAATGTGGGAGATTCATACTAGACTTACTATCTAATGGTTAAAAGTCTTAAGACAGTGAATAATATTTAAATTATTAACTCTGTTGCCGTATATGGCGAAATAACTCCAAAAAAAATAATTTTCTTTCCATCCTGATTTAACTTGAAAACATATATCTTACTAATATTATAAATGCGAATGATCAATGTGTTAGAAATTATCTTAAGAACGGCTGCACTGAATCTAGCTCAAATTTGACATAGATGTAGAACATAGTCTGGAAGTACACATAGTGTATATAATTTCTTAACTCTACGAGGACGGAGTTCTACATCTAGTACGTACATAATATAGTATTTTTCAGCACATTTTACGACAAAACGGTTTATTGTTTACCTTTATTATTCTGCTTGATACAGATATAAAAGTACCAGGAGAAAAGAACACAACACTATTACGTAAATTATTTTGAATGAAAATTAATTAAGACTGTTTACTAAGCGCATAATTATGTCGTTCATTAACTACAGAAAAAACTATCGGAAACAAAAGACAACAGGTTTTTTTTAATTGAAAGATATTTAAATTTCTTCTCAGATATGTGCAGGTTGCATCACGATGTTTTCCTTCATCGTAAGAACGTCGGATAAATGTACATATGTAAATCGGAATTCGAAAGACACATTGGTACATGGCGGGATTCGAACCCAGGAGCTGCAGATTGCAAGTCAAAGTGCTTGACTCCTAAGCCAGCGACGATCTCTTTCATACTCGTTGAAAATTAAAGATAATCTGTCCCTTACAGTGCTAAAACAAGCAGTTAAGGATATGTTGAAATTGTTCTAATTAACTATTTTCTATACAAATACAATTTTAATTAATTATTATAATTAATTATTACACAATAGGATTATTTATTCAAACGTCCTTTAATATATTGACATTGAATGTAATTTATGAGTGCTGAAAAACAAAATAGTACTTTGTTTAAGATACACGTGTACATATAGTTTTCCGAGTTCCGTCATCGGACGACACGACACACCGCCTGGTTCCATCCACACCATCTCGATGGCTGGCCACAACGGTGCGATTCTCGCGCAATTTCTTGTCTCGCAAAGCCGCGTTGTGGAACGGTCTGTCCTCGGCGGTATTTCCAAACCACTACGACTTAGGGACCTTCAAGAAGCGAGCGTACCATTTCCTTAAAGAAGGCAACGCATCTGCAGTACCTCTGGTGTTGCAGATGTCCATGGGTGTCGTTGATTACCGACGGTGATCGGTGTACCCGCCGCTCCTTTGTCCCCTTTCTCTTATAAATAAAAATCTTTTATTAGTTTTAGACATTATTAATTAGAATCCTTTGGCGCGAATGGCGCGCTTTAATTACAAAGTCCAGTGTTAGAATGATTAGTGAGGGACATAAACGTCGGCATTTTAGTAAGGCTAGTGTTGGGCCAGTATACCGGCACTATCTTTTGTGGTCACAGTGAATTTTCTTCCTAACATTAGTAACTAAGCTTTTCGTAGTCATGTGGAAAGCAAATGTAATTCTTTCACTATTGCTACAGTTGCGTTACCGCGTTTATTTGCCTAGTGGAAACGAGGTTTACGTGTCATAATAAACACAAAGTACTGCACAATGGAGCAAACGCATAGCATAAATCATTTGGCGATATCGCGCGTGTGTGTACTCGATAGCATTGGGGCAGGTCACAGACCTAGGCGAAGTCTAAAGGTGGATGCACATTACTGGCAACCTATACTACACTGGATCTGAGGTAAGGTAGGTAGGTAGGTTAGGTAAGGTAGGTTCCCGGCCTCTGGTTAATCACTAAGTAATATGACACGCCTTTTTTCATCTTATAAATGCGAATGTTTAGATGGATGGAAATTTGTTTGAAGCTATCTCCGGAACGGCTGAACGGATCTTGATGAAACTTGGCATGTATGTAGAACATAGTCTAGAAGAACACATAGGCACATAGGCATAGGCACATTAAGTATTTCTTCAAGTCCGCGCGGACAGAGACGCGGGCGACAGCTAGTACTTCATAAATTGATTGATTCATAATTATGAATGCATAGTTTTTAATTATTATGTTTATATACATTCAATTGTTTTTCTCGTCTCTAACTTCTATTCTTCCCTTAAATATCTAAGGGGTACAGCAGTTAAATTATTGAAACTTTCGTGAGACATTATACTAAACTGATATATAAACACGGCTAAACACTCACGTATATACGTCCGGTGGCGGCAAAGACTAGTTTAGAGCACATCACTGAGCGACGGGCCGCGTCCGCGAAATAATACCAGTACCACTCATCCTGATGAAGGGCCCCCGATGGGCTTGTTTTATGGGAGGGTTTTATTCCTCCATATCTATCAGTCCCTTTTAACCTAATCATGTCACCTTTCGTTTCCATTTTGAATGGGTTTTATTCTTTTGCTTTGCTTTGTGTGAACATGCCTTTATATTTATTTATACTAAGCTATTTAAGTATGCGTCTGTTTGTTTGCGATTATTCAGCTGTATTGTAAATTATCGATATTGTAAATCTGCAATATTCTCGTCGTTGCGAATTATAATAAGGCACTCTATAGAATGTTAATTAATTATTGTTTGTTGTTATTTAAACTCACCAATATTAACCTCGAGTTTCTGACACAAAAATTCCCGTTACAATATATTTTTATTTCAGTTTTGTCAAATATAATGAGAGGGATGACGATATATTATATACAGAGAATTTCGTATTAGAAGGGAAGAGAATTTTTTTATATTGATTTAATTAGCTCTTGACAACTATCTCATTTGATGTTAAGGGAATATAACTATACTATGTGAACTATTTTTTAGTTTTTTCGACCCCTTCCTCCCCTCTGTGACCACACGTAGTACATGCCAAGACCCCCCCAGCGCCCCCCTTAGTTTTTACGTAGTAATTCATAATTATGATTTTAAATCATTTCACAGGCTAACTGACTAAAATCTGAGCCTCCCCCGCTCCTGTGACTGACCGTAGTATTTTAAAGACTCCGCTCCCCCCCTAAACGGGTCACGTAGTATGGGTACGTTCCCTAACTACTCTTGTTAAAGTTGATACGATACTGAAGTATAATTAAATTTTTCGTTTAAAATCAATTTTTTTTTTTTTATAACAGAAGGGGGCAAACGAGCAGCGGGAACACCGAGGTGTTCAACGACGCCCATGGACATCAGCAATACCAGAGGAACCGCAGATGCGTTGCCGTTGTACACATATTTTGTTATATTTAATGTACTAATTCGTCTATTTAATAATATAGAAAATTTCTGTTCGATTTATTATCTGTCCTTGCTTGTTACACAACGATAGCTGTCAAACCCAAGCTGTCAAGTTGTCAACTACATTGTCGGCCCACTGAAGCGTAAGCCTGGATAATACTATATTAATATAAGTCATCCAAAACAAAATCTGTTTATTTTTACCTAACTGACATGATGTATTTTTCTTAAATATATAAGTTTTTATGTGTGAATTTTTTTGAACATCCTGTAGCGTTTATGTATCAAAATTGCTGTACTGATTTATGTTAAAATTAAAACAATTACAAAAGTCAGATAATAAAAATCAATTTATTTTTACCTGACAAGATGCAATATTTTTCTTAAACATTTTTTGTAAGATTTTTTGAACATCCTGTACTTTATATGTTCCAAAAAATCAACTGATTTATGTTAACACTACTTCATTTATAAAAAGATGTAACATTTTTCAGAAATACGTAAGTTGTTATGCATGATTTTTTTTGAACATCCTGTATCATTTATGTTCCAAAGTTGTACTGGTTTATGTTATTTACATCAATAAATATTTACAATTGAGTCTGATCTAGTTAACTATTTCTAGTAAGATAACAACTATGTTAATTATTAGTTAATTATCGTATAGTTTACAGCGTCGAGCGGCGGTGGCTCAGGGGTTAAGCACATGACTTGCAATCTGTCTCCTGGGTTCGAATCCCGCCATGTACCAATGTGTTGTGTACATTTATCCGACGTTCTTACGGTGAAGGAAAACATCGTGATGCAACCTGCACATATCTGAGGGTAGACTCCGAGCCCCTCGTTGGGGACGTATAGTGAGCTGATGATGATATTTCAAATACGACTTAAGTTTTTGTGTATTTCGTTACAAGAGGGAGATGAAAGATATATAAAGTAGGAAGAGTGAAAGAGATCGCTCTATTGTTTTTCGTTTGAGTATTTCGAAAACAAAGACATATACGTATTTTTTTAAGTGCAGAATAAATATTAAAATAAATTCTTGGAATATCAAAACCGAATTAATAAACAATAAACATATTACAAAATTAAAATAAAGAAACAATAATAATTTCCAACAAACAGTTTAGCGAACTCAACATGCAAGAACATGACTGATAGGACCAAATGACCTATTAAATAATATTATCTGTGGTAATAATAGTGAGCGCTATCGAAATATACTAAGAATCAAACTTTACACCCGCTCGGAATTTTTTACACAACGCGGCCACACAAGTTTACTAATCGACGATCTAGCGCGTATTTTCGTCCACTAGTAATGGGACCGATCTGTAAAGTAGACGTGGGGATTGGCTCAATTGCGAACCACTGGCATAGTGATCAGGTTCAATAGACCTGATTAATCGAGTGTACGGGTCGCGTGTACGTGTACTCAGTCACAGAGTCTCATTGCGTGTGGGTCTGGCTATAAATGGGTCGCGGATCCAGAGTTATTTTACGGTTCGCAACCCGATCGAGCACGGGACAGTGATCCAGAATCTTGAAGGTCTATTGTATGGGTTGGCAGCTAACCACGAGCAGCTATAAAGCTGGAATCTTTTAATACGTGCAGTGCGATATTTGTAAGCAAAGTAGTGTGCGGTGTGCGAGCTACGAGCTGCGACTATGTCAGAAGACCGTCACCTACTTCGGGGTCGACGAGTCGACTCGACCCCAGACACTTTGTTGTGTTCCTTTACTTATTTGCACTCACACTAATACGGTTAGGAACCATTCTAAGACTGTTTTTCTTTTATATTTTTTATATCTATTTTGTATTGCTGTCTGCCGCGACTCCGTCCGCGCGGAATTGTAAAAAAGAAAATAAGTATTATAGCTCATGTGTTCTTCCAGATTATGTTGTATATGTGTGCCAAATTTCAAGAAAACGTGTTGATTCGTTCCGGAGATATCTTCAAACAAACATCCATCAATCCATCCATCTAAACATTAACATTTATAACATTAGTAAGATTATTTCTTTCCAGTGATTAACCATAACAAAAGACCGAAATTAAATAGAGTATTCTGCATAGCAGCGCACGAAGTCTGATGATCGAGGACCAATTCTAGTCTTCTTTTGTTTTGTCTTGAAGTAAACTGTATAGTTATTTCCTTCTTTTTCTATCCTTATCTTACTGCTTGCTAATTTACGTAGCCCCTGCCTGTATTCAGACAACTTCCTGACTACATTTCCTGATTATTCTTACGAGTCTAATAGAAGGACAAAGACGAAGGTTTTAGAAAAATATATACCTTGAAAAACACGTTTCTGCTACATTATACGAAAAAAAAACAAATTCGTAAGTTACACAATAGAAACATAATGTATATATGATATCACGTAATGCAAAGTTTTAATTCAAACCATTGCCATATCTAATCCAATCTCAGCATAATTTTATATAAACAACCAATAAATATAGTATTAAACAAAAATGAACCTTAAGTTCAAAGTGTTAGAGTGCAATTTCGTGCATAAATACCATACATGTAGGTCGAGAGATCCTTGTGGTAGGTCAGTGACCGGAGTTCAATAGCCTACAGTTTCTATGCATCAGAAAACGCTGATGCACTGGATACGATATGCAGTTTACAATTTAACAGCATTCAAATATGCGCATATTGTCCTCAATAGTCCACATCTGGGGGAATATAGGAAACAAAGGAAAGGAAAGAAGGAACAAAGTAAAATAGCATCATAAGAAACTGCGGCCTCGTGTATTAAAAAAAATAGCCGATGCGTTCTAATGGAGAAAAAAAAGCGTCAATATCCTAATGATTAAGGGTACGAATTTCCGATCACGAGGTCGGGGGTTCGAATCCCGCCATTCGACTAATGTAAACCATATCCTAGCACTGTAATCTGCAAATATTTTAATTAAAAAAATGGAAAATCTATAAGTGGTCATCGGCCGTACTTACAAAAATTAAAAAGCAATTAGTAGCTAGTGTTCTTCCAGACTATGTTCTATATCTGTGTTTACTTTCAGCCGTTCTGAAGACACTAATAATCATCCATCAATCTAAACATTCGCATTTATTATATTAGATAGATTAAACTATTTAAAAATCGGATTTGTGTTTGCGAAGCGTGTTCAAAATTATAGCAAACAGGACACGAAATGCTAAAAGGTATCTCCAGAACGGCGCAACGCATCTCGCTGAAGATTGGCATAGATGTAGAACGTATTGTGAAAGAACACATAGGCTACTAATTATTTATTTTTTAATTCTGCGCGAATGGAATCGCGGTCGACAGCTAGTTAATAATAATTTAGACCATTTCATATTGTAATAATTAATCTAATAAATCATATGAAATCGACTACCATTATTCCGTCGTATCGGTGAATGGACTGATAGCGAAGAGCTTCGACCAACATCTCAAGAAGCTCTAGCTAAGTTGGATTAAGGGCCCAATACAAAAGGCAGTTATCCTAGAAACCGCGCGCATCGTGAGAAGGTTCCTGTCTGCAGCCCTGACCACTGGTTGTTTGAGTCATGAGACTCCGCAGCCGGTGGTGTTCTTTTTTTTAGTATAATATGTTTTGTATTTTTTTTATATGAAATGTATTATATTAAAAATACGATAAATAAATGTATATTAATCTAATAAAATGGACTAAATTAAATAAAATATGTTTGCCAAATGAACAAAGGAGTATGGATATGAGTCATTGTATACTTTCAGTACAAAGCGTTAAATATTGTTAATTTAAACTGGAATACATTTAATATAAACGTATTCACGATTAAAGTTCACAACGTCAGTTACAGGAGCGCGCGATGTGATTCACGCGCTGTTTGACCCACTTCACGTTGCTCGAAAACATATTTATTTTGCATTAAATTTGCATTAACGTTGAGGTATTTTGTACCACAATTAAGTTATTACAATTTATGCTTAACAATTTTAAATACATGCAAGGTCAAATTATTTACGTCTCATATGCGTACGCGTTGTTATCTATAGGCGCGTAAGGCCCTTCTTACACGTAGCCGATTCCGATCCGATTTTAGTCGCTTACTGACTTACACAATGTCTTAGAAGTTAGTACAAACGCACGCGTTGCCGACATTTTGTACTTTCATCGTCAAAGACAGTCGGTCGCTACCTGTTTGTCAAGATCTTTGTGACCAAAGTGACGATTCAAAGTTGTGGTCCGGTCCCAACAGACGACCGCCATAAGCAAGAAACTTGGGTTAGAAAGAAACCTCCAAAAGCGGGAGATTTTTTATTATTAGGCGCCACACGAGCAAGTAGACATCTGAATTCGCCGAAATAACGAAACGATCGTTGCCCATAGACTTGCAGTTTCCCCTTCCTATGAATCCGGTCCTTCGTTATATCCCTTATAAGAAAAGGGTATGTCGGGAAAGAAGACTAAAATTAGGCATCTGGATATGGCGGTCCCTTGGATTCTTGCTCATCCAGATTCGACTCACAAGCCCAGTACTTAACCACTGCGTCACCTACACTTGTGACAAGGCCACAGATATGTCAAATTACTGCGCAATTAATATGACATGTTTTGCGGCATTGTGTGGGCTTAATTAGTTTTTTTTTTATTGTAAACAATACACGCTCTGAGCTAAATCGTAGTCGAGTGTTATCGAACTGATATATTTAGCTACAATAATACAATCCCATATTGTTGACATTTAAATGATAGGGTGACCATTTAACTTTGGTTTACTATTAATTGTTTTTTAGTAATGAGTATTAAGAACTCACATTTACCTTAATTATATCATACTAGTTGACTTCCGCGACTCCTTCTGCGTGGCATTAAAACTTAATAAGTAATCTATGTGTTTTTTCCAGACCATGTTTTACATCTTTTTTTTTTAGTTTCCAGAGAGGAATGCTTTATGCATACTCCGCGCCCCGGGGGGGGACGCGGTAGTTTTGTGGGATTCACCTCCATAGCGGAGGCATACCCACTAAACCTCTCTGTTCCTCCAAACCATCGGGACGGGACCACGGGCACGCTTTCGCTCTCGTCCGCGGACCATGTTTTACATCTGTGCCAAATGTTATCAAGATCTGTTAAGCCGTTCAAACAAAATCCGTTCCTTCAGCCATCCATCTAAACCAGTCTTTCCCAAAGTGGGCGATAACGCCCCCTTGTGGGCGCTGCAGGTCTCAACTTGCGGGTTATAGTAAAAGTTTCGTTTAGAATTCTCCGTTAATATACATATATAGGTCACAATAATTAATTTAATTTGAAGTTATAGTGGTTTTTAAATATGTTAGGTTATACAATAAGGGGGCGCTAAAAAAATGTTTATTCTCAAAGTGGGCAGTAGACAAAATAAGTTTGGGAACCACTGATCTAAACATTCGCATTTATAATATTAGTAAGATTTACTCTATATTTGTTGTCAAAACAATACAGTCTTTGAAACACCAAGACAACATTTAAATGTCAATTTTAAATGTTCAGTATTAAACCGAAAAAATCTGCCTTGAGAAGGTATAATGTCACGCGCGTGACACGAGTCACGCTACGAAGTACATTAAGTAGTAAATTAAAGGTTGCTTTCAGTGATATCTTCATAAAGATATTAAGGTAATAAAAATGTACGATATGGAGACATTCGTTTATTTTCAATTGATCCATAGATCATACCATATAAGGTAAATCTGTACTTTTGAATCACAGATTCTTTCCTGCTTTAACACCGATTTAATGAGTTATAAATTTAATTGATTTATTCACCAGAATGAGAGAGTTGACATAACAACTGTCTTACCAAAGTAACCACAATCTTAAAAAAGAAATACTTGAAAAAAAATTGTCTCTGTCTTTTCTAAGGATGTGAAAGGGATGACTGTAAGCTTATTTGTTCCGGCACGAAATTCACGCTTAGAGACGGAATAATAGGAAATGAAAGAAAGAATCAAGTAACAGAGTACGAACAATGATATTTAAACTTTGATTATAAGAAGTATTAAAAATTGTCTATGACAGCTCTGGATATCCGTAGTTAGTATAATCTGTGGTCACTTTAGCGTGCTATCGCGTGCCACAGGAAGGCGGCCGGTGTCGGTGTAAACACAAATTAATTAGCTCCCTATCACACGATCATTCGCTCCCGCCTCGCAGTATGAACACGGCTTTATCGCGATCGCTTTTGTTCCGAAACTTTCTGCTTATTTATTGGTCAACTATGACTAAAGAGAAATGGACTAAACAAGCAGTTGTACTAATAAATCTGACACTTTTGGCAGTGCTACGTGACAATCTCATACGCATATTATGTTGACACGTAAAATTTAAATAACTTTGTAATCTTTAGAAGTTATTGTTAGGGAATTTTGCACTAGGTTATGTGCGTTAGATAGATCCTATCTTTTAATAGTCAAAGTTGGTCAGCATGCTCTGTGGTGCGTTTCTTTTGTTTTCGATAGTGCGAGCTCTTGGTTCATATTTTTTTGTTTATGGATCGTTTATTTTACAGTATGATTGTGCTATGACATTGGTAATATCCGTTTCCTAACAAATTACAATGGATATGGGTTATAAATTTCATCATCATCAGCTCACTATACGTCCCCACCGAGGGGCACAAAGCCTACTCTAAGTAAAGGGTGATTAGGCCAAAGTCAACCACGCTGGCCAAGTGCGAGTTGGTTGACTTTACACATATCTTTCAATTTCTTCCCAGATCAGCATCACAATGTTTTCCTTCACCGTAAGAACGTCGGATCGTACATATGTAAATCGGAAATCGAAAAACACATTAGTTCATGGCGGGATTCGAACCCAGGTCCTGCAGATTGCAAGTCAAGTGCTTGATTCCTGAGTCACCGCCGCTTTATATCTTATGAAGTTTATGTAAGCATGTAGTAATGTATGTACTTAGGGTGAAAGTGTTGGCAAAGAGACAAGTAAAAGTCAATGTACTCGTCCATGATTATTCTGATTTCTACTTCCTTCATGTCATTTACGATCTTACAAAAACATATTTTACAACCGTCATAGATTGACATGATTGTAAAATTTTAAACTTTCTTACTTTGCAACTTAATTCAACAACTTAACTCTTAACTCTCATAATAATTAGAGTTATTTAATTACACACACACACACACATACACACATTCATAGAATCATACAACCAATAGACCTATACTGCACAAACATTAAGTTACACAAATGTGTTTTTCTGTTATTTTCCATAATTTCTGCCCATTTTTACTTTTTAATTTAGTAATCAATAATTAGTTTATTGTCATTTTTATTTTTACTTTTTAATTAACTCTTTGTATTTTGTTTTGTTTGTTAAAAAGAATAATTTGTTTTTATATAATATATATTTTAAGAAGATACCATTGATATTGTTTATGTGACACGGAAGAGCGCGACTTCCAATCACAAGCCCGTTGTGGATGCTTAAATGGAAGTCCCGGCACAAATGTTAGTATGTACCATTTTTGTTTAAGTAATAAATCATTTTTCATTTTTTTTTCATTTAATGAAAAGAGAAACAATAAATGTTTAAGTAAGCATTAAACTGTGAGATCGACAGTTAAACTATAAGAATACGTTTTGTTTTCAATAATATATCACTATACAAAAAACAATCTTACTTATATTATAAATGCGGATGGATGGATGGCTGTTTGAAGATATCTATACAACGGCTGAAAGTATCTCGATGAATTTGGCATACGTTTAAAACATAATCTGAAAGAAATAGGCTATTAATAATGTTTTTTTAATCTGGGCGTCCGGAGTTACAGGCGACAGCTTATTCTTTAAAAGACTATATATCGTAGTCCATTAAAAGGTAAAAAAATTGTAAACAAATTAAAAAGAACCTCTCAATCTCTCTTTAAAAGGATATATAAATAAATCAACATTACATTTTCCTGTTTGTACTTAAGTTATGTTAATAATAAGAAAATAATATGAATAATAAGTTTCGACTTGGTGTCCTTGCGACCATCTCTTGTCGTTATTTAACTTTATCTCACTAATATTATAAATGCGAATGTTTGGATGTATGTATTATTAGGAAGGAAATACGACACTGTGCCGGTGTACTGGCGCATCACTAGCCTTACTAAAATGTCGACTTTTATGTCCCCTCAAATGATTCTAACTAATAATGTCTAAAAGTATAAATGCTGGCATCGCTGACGTTGTTCTTTTGTTGTTCAAATCAGTTGACTGTTCGCAAGTTGTTTTCAAGATGTTGGAGCAAATCTGTACAGTTGACATGTAGTCTATAACTGAATAGACGACTCGTGTTTACGATTCAGCGATGTGTACGGAACGCGTAACACGATACTCGCGTTGCACGGACACAATAGTTTCCAAGGGACTTACGGTGAAGGAAAACATCGTGCAACCAACATATCTGTGAAGAAATTAAAAGTGTGGTTGACTGAGGCATAGTCCTTTACTTTTAACTTAGGGTGAGGTAGACCCTCAGTGGAGATAAATGCGCTAACGTCAAATTAAAAAAGTCTTTTAACATTTTTCTTATCAAGTTTAATTATATTCATGTAATGATCGCCCTAAAAGCTATAAAAATAACAAATATTTAATCCTGCCAGATATAAATTTGTTATCGCTAAATAACAAAACATAATAAGTAGGTCAAATGTGTTTTGTTTTCGCGTTCATAACTTCTCAACTTCTGGGTCGCTACTTAAAACTAAATGGAATATAAGGTCGAGTTTAAAAAGGTCACGATTACTGTAATTTTAAAATAACAACGATTTAAAGAGCAATAAACAAATGTCATAATGTCATGTCATTAATTCATTTCCTGAGCAAAAAAAAAAAGATATAGAACATGGAAAAAATAATTTAAAAGGATGACAAAATAAAAGGCACAATGTCAGAATAAACACAAGTATAATCGTGTTCTTGACGTCACTTTGAAGGGTAAAATTAGCGCACTTTTCTAGGGTGTGTTCTTAGAGCCCTACGAAGATTCCGGGAACTTATTAGCGCTGTTGGTGACAACCATAGTATTTTAATCGGTGTTACTCAGATATCATCGTCATCATCAGCTCACTATACATCCCCACCGAGGGGCACGGAGCCTACCCTAAGTTGAGGGTGATTAGGCCATAGTCAACCACGCTGGCCCAGTGCGGGTTGGTTGACTTTACACATATCTTTGAATTTCTTCTCAGATATGTGCAGGTTGCATCACGATGTTTTCCTTCACCGTAAGAACGTCGGATAAATGTACATATGTAAATCGGAAATCGAAAGACACATTGGTACATGGCGGGATTCGAACCCAGGACCTGCAGATTGCAAGTCAAGTGCTTGACCCCTGAGCCACCGTCGCTCAGATATATTTCCAAATATTCGCCCCCCTAGAGTTAAAAATGTGTAAGAATTTCCACACATTAAAAAAGGAAGCACAAGATATAAGATGTTTAGTTTTTAATATTACTACGGGCCGCTAATCAAAAATGTTGAAAGCCCCTGGATTATAGTAGTATCAATTAGCAAACATTTTGGCACAAGTTTTGCGGTTACTTTGTTTTACTTTACATATGTATAGACAAGGACATTTATTTCGTACCCGTTGATAAAACTTCATTAGACATTCACAATGCTATTAAGTCGAAAACTTGTCACAGCAACAAAAATACGTGTTAAGTTATAGCTCTTATGATGACAGTTTGATGTAAGATATTTGATACTACTGGGTAGCGAAATTAATTCTCTAACTGTGTACAAATTTGCTGATAAAGCTATATCGTATAATTAATGAAATATTAAAACCTTATTCAGCCGATAGTTCAAGTCACGTTTTACAAAACGAGACCGCACTTTGTTTACAGCTTGAAAAAAACACGGTCATATGTTAAAATAACGCGTGAATAATTAGTAATAATAATTACTAGCCATTTACCTATTAAAGTGATTCTTAATTAAACTAAAGATGATACATGAAAAAGAGAACAATTATAAAACACAGTTTGGATACTAAATTATTAAAACTTTCGTGAGACATTATACTAAACTGATATATAAACACGGCTAAACACTCACGTATATTCGTCCGGTGGTGGCACCAACTAGTTTCGAGCCCATCGGACTCAATCAGCGAGCGACGGGCCGCGTCCGCGAAATAATACCAGTACCACTCATCCTGCTGAAGGGCCCCCGATGGGCTCGAAACTAGTCGGTGCCGCCACCGGACGAATATACGTGAGTGTTTAGCCGTGTTTATATATCAGCACAGTTTGGATACATTTATGACAAGATCCTTAGGTAAACGTTAATCCGATTTAAATAGACTCGTAGCTAATTAGGGACCATCATTAAGATGATGAGAATAGGTGTACCTACCATCTAAACATAACTTCTTAACTAGCCTGACGCGACGACGGTCTGCCAAGTTACAAACCCCTATGACTTTGGATTTCTTTAAGCAGTGAGATTTCTTCCTTAAAGGCCAGCAACTGCGGTTCTTCTGGTCTTGCGTTTGTCCATGGGTTGTCAGTTGCGGTTACTTCTTTATAATGATTAGCTGTTTTCCGCGGAAATAAAAAAATATCTAGTAATACAAGCTATAGCACGATAGTGTAGCTTCCCAATAGTGAAATATAATTTAAAAATAGTGAATATAAGTTTTGGAGTTTATGAAATACAAACAAACAAATCTTTTCTCTTTATAATATTGGTTAAGGCAAATAATATGTCTGTTTATGCTTATCATAATTATTAATGAAAACATTATGAAACTTACTAATATTATACATGCGAATGTTTGGATGGATGGATGTTTGTTTGAAGGTATCTACAGACCGTATGCATCTTACTGAAATTTGACATAGAAGTAGAACGTAGTCTGGAAGAACACATAAGTTTTTTTTAGTATCTTTTTTCCGCACGGACAGAGTCACGGGCGATAGCTACTCTTATATGCTATTTAATGTATGTAAATGAATTAGGTACACCTGTAATATTTATCCTAAATGTATCGTATGACATCAAATTGAAATAGTGTCATTCGAGTAGCCAACTGATTCGATTGTTTTGTATCGCGGTGCTTTCCGCGAAATACGGTCAGTCAAGGTGAGGGTAGAAGGTTCGAGAATTGCAACCATAGACATTTAACATATATATTATCGATAGACAGGACATAACAAACCGTTTACACAAAAAAAAAACTTTCTATACAGTTTTGTTGGACATATGGAGACGCGACGTGCTTTGGACTAGTCTATGACAGATATAGATTATGTTTGAAATATCTTGTCTGAAAGTACACGTGATGTCCGCTCTATAATAAGTATTTGGTTTGAAACTCTTTGATCGCAACCGGGACTGCTTGGCGACTGCACTAGTGTCGGGTTACACGGCCGCGTGATCGTTGCAATGTTTTGTTAACAATAGATACGGTATCTTATTACATTAGTTTGCATTTAATGTTTATGCAAATGGTGTTCAGTCATGTTACATAATAGTTAGTGACATAATGTTTTTGTTTATAACACGAAATAAAAGACGGAACTTGAAGACAAAATGTGGTCTTTGGAACAGTCTTTTAGACGTGTGGTCAAATGCGCACAATAAAAATTCAATATTTCCGTTTACTCTTTCGTTTTTAATACTAATAATCACTTACAGCGTGGCGCAGGCGTTAAGCACTTAGCTTATAATCTGCAGGTCCTGGGTTTGAATCCATGTACTAACGAGTTCGATATACATATGTTTATTTATCCGAAGTTATTACAGTGAAGGAAATATCTTGATGCTGCACATATCTGCGAAGAAGTTCAAATATATGTGAAGTCAACCCGCATTGGGCCAGTGGTTGACTATGGCCTAGTCACTAATTTAGAGTAGACTCTGAGCCGCTTAGTGGTGACGTATAGTGAGCTGATGATGAACCATTTACAGCACCGTAACTAGCAAATCAGTGACTTTCAACCTGTAGTCGTGAAGTTATAATTAAGTTTTTTGATGATTTTTTTATTATCCATTACGTCACGGGTGTCCGGCTGTTTGAGAGTGGTATAAAATATTATTAAAACCGTGTAAAAAAGTTTGAAAAACACTGTTTATAATGATCAGTTATCAAAATAACTTCGAAACCTTTTGTATGTAGGTCACTCCCTCGCCATTTGCTTAAAGGTTACTTTGAACTTTTAGTTCGATGTAAGCGGCCGTGGCTCACGGAAATTGCCCCGACTGGGGTTCGATTCCCAGTTGCTTCGGTGATCGTAAATCAGCTGCAGGGCATTTCCACTACATTGAGCTGGAGATCTATTCCGAATGCTAGGGATGTGCCAACTACGCAATTTTAATATTTCTTTAAAAAAAAGGTTGTTTTAAACATTTTTAGATTTTACCTTTAACTTTGTTTTTAATAGCAACTAGCAAGAAGCTACTTGAATTAGTCAAGAAGAAACTGTTGCCCATAGACATGTAGATTTGCAGATGCTTTACCTACCTGTGATCAACATAAATTTCCCCTTCCTACGCGTAACTTATAAGATAAGAATGAGAAGGGACAGAATTGTTAAATGTAATTTTTTAGGTGTAATTCTTGATTCATACAAAGCTCATCAATCAACAGATTATAATCGAAGTTGAAAGTTTAATATATAAAAATAAAATGATATTGCTTGTGACAGCCCTAGCGATGAGCAGTAACCATGGCAACCGTTCCTTGAAGCGGCTATGATTTAGTGCCGCGGTATCTCGTGCGTTGGTATACGAATTTTAAGGAGCCTGACTTAATGTTTATTTAACTGAGCTGTTAATCTCACATTAACTCCTGCGTAAATTATATGGGCCTATTCTGAGTATTCAGATTTAATGTTGCGTGCATCATTTATGAATGATGAGAGAGATATGCTTCTAATTTTATTACAATGATAGCTTCTACATCGCTGCAGTCTTTTCAGATTAAATGTGGTCATCAGGTATCGGTGACTCGCTTCACGAGGCGCTGCCATTCCTCCCTAGTCGCTGGCTTAGTACATTGGTGTAGAGGAATATCCACACCCGCTTTAATCAGGTCAGCTCATGAGCGACCTGGTCTGGTGCCCTCCACACAATAACTATGATGAGCTTTTAAAAATTACTACTAAGGTACGAGGCCATTGGTCCGCGCCGGACGCACCGGCATTAAACGGATTTGCTTTTTCTTTCGATGCGGGTGGTGCGGATGGACGCAGTGCTATGTAAAATCATACAAAGCAAACTAAAATCCGTTGCGGGACGTGCGTGCGATACGTCCGGCGAGGACCAATGGACGCGTAGCTTTAAAAATCAATTTCCAATGCAGTATTAATATAAAAAAAAAACGTATTATTTATCACTAATCTAAAATGTAAACTTATCGAAAAAAGTTTAGTTACTATTTAGTTTCCGCCTTAAATAATAAAGACTAATAAAGGAACTTTGCATTATGGTATTAACAATTTATATTCTAGAAGTCGAGTATTAAACATTGAACATAAACAAAAAGGACTAAGCAACTCCTAAAGTTTAGAACAAAGCGATACCCTTACGGTCGCTTCAAATTCTATTAATAACCATATCAGCGTTTAGTTACACAAAATGGGACACATTTGTTCGAAATGCAGAAATCAGTGCAAGCGAAAAGCGTCCCTAATGACATATAATCGAGGGTAATTCGTATGAAAGTTTCGTGCATTCGAATCACATTAGCGTATCTCGAATCTCAAGTTTGCGAGGATCCCACGCATTAGTAACTTGGGGAGAATAATTTAAACATAGTATAAGCTAAGCTAAGTTATATTTATTGCAAATAAGTTGTAGATAAAACTGTACTTATAATAATAAACGAAGGTTGGTTTCTGAGATCAAAAACCCGTGTAAAAATATATATCATCATCTCTCTCATTATCTTTAAATGTCTCAGAAACCAATGGTAAATCATATAAACATAACAAACGTGTAATATATAACAGCTGTTTATCATCATCAGGTCACTATATGTCCCCACCGAGGGGCTCGGAGCCTACCCAAAGTTAAGGGTGATTAGGCCATAGTCAACCACGCTGGCTAAGTGCGGGTTGGTTGACTTCACACATATATTTGAATTTCTTCTCAGATATGTGCAGGTTGCATCACGATGTTTTCCTTCCCGGTAAGAACGTCGGATAAATGTACATATGTAAATCGGAAATGGAAAAACACATTGGTACATGGCGGGATTCGAACCCAGGACCTGCAGATTGCAAGTCAAGTGCTTGACCACTTAGCCACCGACGCCCGCGGTAACGCAGCTGTTACATTTTACTAATATTACAAATGCAAATATATGGGCTTATAGATGGATGGATTGTTAGAAGGTATCTGCAGAACTGCTCATTTGATCTTCTTGAAATTTGTCATAGGTATAGAACATAACCTGGATAAAAACATAGGCTACTAATTGAGTTCTCGAAATTCCGCACAGGCGGATTCGCGGGATATTTATTTCATACGTTTATTCCCAAATAAATATATGAATTTAAAAAAAAAATACAATAAAGTCGACTCGCCTTAGTTATGCAAAAGAGTTAAAAATAATCATTTAAAAAATAAACACATCGTTTAACGAAAATCTCACACTTCTTAACGTAATCTTAACAATTTAAATAAATTATCTAATTAAAAATAAATTTATTCATAAAATTAACTACGTTAATTTAACTGGGTGATATATTTTGAATGCTGACTGATAAAAAAGACCATAATTTGCATAACAAAGTGCAGTGAGAAACCAATTACAGGAATTAACTTAAGCGTTGCTTATCCAATCAACGCGCATCTGAAGAAGTCCCATAAAGTCTCATACTAATACTAGCTGTGGCCCTCGACTCCGTCCGGGCGGGATTAAAAAATAATACCCGATTCTCAGACCTACTGAATATGCATATAAAATTTCATTAAAATCGATCAAGCCGTTTCGGAGGAGTATGATAACTAACATATATCTTTCCAATATTATGAATGCGATTCGATGGATGGATGTTTGTTTGAAAATATCTCCAGAACAGCTGCATGGATCGCTGAAAGACATTGATGTAGAACATAGTCTGGAAGGACACAAAGGCTACTAATTTTATTTAAATTCCGCGCAGTCGGAGTCGCGGGCGACAGCTAGAAGTGCCTTATGTATATACGAAAATACACTTGGACAAACTTTTCTGGCCCGTTAAACAGGCGCTGTTATCAGTATAAAACTCATTTAAACATATATGACAAGCTACAGTCCGAAATAGATCATGGGATACTTTTTAACATTTACATACATATACTAAAACTTATCAATAAGCAATGTAATTTAATTTTACTTGTGTCAACCGGGTCAGATAAGTTTGCCAGACTATAGTCGCATTCGGCCGCATGCATTCGTGTGGAGTTGTTAAACGAATATATCCAATTATCTTGATATTAAGGTAAGCCAATTGAAATATGAGTAAAATACATAAAGAACTCATAAACGCTGTACAAATTCACGTTTTACATTCAAATAAATTATTTGCACATAGCTATTCTCTGACAAACAGAAGGGTGATACTTTTAAATTAACATATTTATGATTTTCTTTTATAAAATGTTAAAGTTAACCTACGTTAAACACTTGTTAGGGTTCCGTATCTCATAGGAAAACACGGAACCCTTATAGGATCACTTTGTTATCCGTCCGTCTATCTGTCAAGACCCTTTTTCATTTAAAAAGCGCAGATAATATTTGTGGAACTCCGACATTGAAAGCAACATCTTACTAAACTTTTTTTAAAAAAATCCTATAATTTTTAATTTCCTAATCACCCCATTTCTTGTATAATTGTCAGCATTAAGACGTCTACACACGCCTGAGTTACCACAAACTTGTTACATTAAGCAAAGTTGCTAAGTGGGCAACTTGGATAACTTTAAAGTAGTTTAGCAAATATATAATTAATGGATGCCGTGAATTCTCGTGCACAGTTTGTGAACATGACAGGGGCACTTGTGTTAATGCTTTTTGTTTATCTAAACATATACCGTAAATATACGTATCTAGTATAACTAGTATAACATAATCCTGTTTAAAATAATGGCTACTAAATTCTACCTATATCCCGCGACTCCGTCCGCGTGAAATAAAATTAATAAATAGCTTATGTGTTCTTGCAGACTATGTTCTACATCTATACCAAATTTCAACGAGATTTATACCGTTCTGGAGTTCTAACAAACATCCATCCATCCATACATTCAAACATTTGCCTTTATATTTATATTAATACTAGCTGTCGCATGCGACCCCGACCGCGTGGAATTAAAAAAGAAATACAATTCCAGACTATCTTCTATATGTATGTCAAATTTCATCGAGATCCGTCCATCCGTCCATCCATCTGAACATTCGCATTTATAATATTAGTAAGAGTAAAATTAGTAAGATTTTTTTAAAATGGAGGAGGAAAAAGACTTACACAATCTTCGCTTCAATGTCTATTTTATTTGGTGTCAAATTGATCGTTGTAGGTAGATCCGGGGTACCGGGAACTAGGTACGGGTACGGGGTACAGGTCCGTGGTACGAGGTTTGCGGTCTCGGCACGCGGCTTTTGTGAGCGGAAACAAAAAGCCGACACGATAAAACCTTCTTACTGATATCAATCTACAGTCGGCTCACTGTGTTACGACTCGGTTCCTTAACAAAGTACACTCGCCGACAAAATACGATACTAAGATAACATATTTTATCAAAAATAAGTATTGTGTCTACGAAATTTCGTAGCACTTACTTTACAATTCGTAGCATTATCATAAAAGAAAATGATTACCATCATTCATATAATATGAAAAAAATGCGTTAAAGTTACGTTCAAACGGTGAAGAAAAAATGGTGTGCAATCTGCACATAGCTGAGAAGAAATTCAAAGATATGTGTGAAGTCAACCCTCAACTGGGTCTAGTGATTGACTGTGGCCTAGTCACCCCTATCTTAGGGTATGCTCCGAGCCCCTTAGTGGGGATGTATAGTGAGCTGATGATGAATGATGAAACAATATGAAATATAATTTGTAAACATCTATTAAATAGAGTTCGTAATTCAAATGTATTTAGTAATTTTTGTGCCTGAATCTCTGTATAGTATATTGAAATGTAACAAACAATTTAGTCCCAATTAATTCGAAGCGTTTACATAGCGGAGTGTACTCGACAACGATGTTTAATTCATTATTTAATTTATAATAGACGGCGCCGTCTACCTACATTTAACTGGGAATCTTTAGATGCTAAATAATTTGTCCGTCCGTATTTACCTCTCGGCGATTTAGTGAAGATTGATGGGTTTGTTAATTAAAATTCATCTAGGAAAAGCCTACGGCGAATATAGGCAAGATTTACTTAATCATCTTTAATATAATATAAGTAAGAGTCAATAGCTCAGTGTACAAGCACTTGACTTGCAATCTGCAGGTCCTGGGTTCGAATCCCGCCATGTACCAATGTGTTTTTCCATTTCCAAATTACATATGTACATTTATCCGACGTTCTTACGGTGAAGGAAAACATCGTTTATCATTAATTCTTTCATAAAATTCCTCATGGCTACAGCAAAACTTGATACTTTTGAAGAAATTGACCGTACATTGGGCATTGAGTGTTGCGATATAGACCTATTGGATAACTGTACTAATGTGTTCACAGATAACCACGATTTTAAAATATTAGCTTTTAACATTCGCAGCATTAGACACAACTTTGACTCATTTATTGTAGCTCTTAATAGGATGAACATTACCTTTGATATCATTATATTAACAGAATGTTGGCTGTCTGAAAATCCGTATCCCTTACAAATATCGGACTACTCTTATTTTTCCACTACAAAAATGAACAAACAAAACGGTGGTGTCGTTGTATACGTAAACTCCCTGTTGAACCCAACAGTAAGTGAACCAGAGGTTGACGAAGCGGATTGTCTACTCGTTGCGTTACCAAACATAAAAATAATAGGCATATATCGGTCGCCATCTTTTAAAAATACAGACAAATTTATATCTTCTCTGCATAATCTTCTCACTTCTTTTAATCGCAAGGACCCTGTAATAGTCGCTGGTGACATCAATATAAATATCTTAGAGACCTCAAATATTAAAACCACGGAATATCTTGCTGTGATGGCTGAACTGGACTTGCAACAAGCAATACATAAACCAACAAGACTCAACTCTTGCTTGGACCATATTTTTATTCGAGCTGACTCACAGCACAAATTAGGGGCTGTTTGTAAGTGTGACATAACAGACCACAATATGATTCTACTAGGTTTGTCTATGACAAACCTTTCTAACACAAATCAAAATCGTCGAATCTTTAAAATCAACTTTAATCGTGTCGCAGAGGATCTGGAGAAACAAGATTGGAATGAAGTATATAATAGTTGTGATGTTAACTTAGCTACTGAAAAGTTCAACGACATACTCCAAACCCATATAACAAAACACATCACCTCACACTGTGTTAGACGATCCAAACAAATATTAAAACCTTGGATCACCCCGGGGTTAAAGCGTTGCATGTCACATCGAGATAAACTACATTTAGATCTTCGTAAATTCCCCAGCGACCCAATCCGTCAATTGGTTTATAAGCGGTACAGAAACTTTTGTAACAACCTTTTGCGCAAACTTAAAAATGTCTATGAAACTCAAGAATTACAAAAAAACAAAAATAATCCTAAAAAACTTTGGAAATCCATCAAAAATATTTGTTCGCTTAAAACCAACCCATCTAAGAACTCTGATTTGTTAACAGTTTCCTCTGATATTAATGATTCCTTATACCTTTGTAATCAACACTTTGCTAATGTAGGTAACAAATATGCACAATACATATTAAACAAACTGTCCAAAACCGAACCTGAATTAGCCCTCTCTATTTCTTCCTTGACTAATAATACCAAATCATTTTTTGTCCATCCAACAAATGCTTATGAAGTTGACAAAATTATCAGTCAGCTTAAAAAGGACAGTGCACCGGGTATTGATGGAATACAAGCTTCGTTAATAAAATCTATTAAATCTCAAATTTTAGCACCTTTAACGTATATTTTGAACCTTAGTTTATCCTCTGCTGTATTTCCTACATCATGGAAAACCGCATGTGTTATTCCTATTCATAAAAACGGTTCTACAACATCCCCAGAAAATTATAGACCGATCTCATTATTGACGATATTTTCTAAGATTCTAGAAAAAATAGTAAATAATCAATTAATTAAATTTATTTCTCCATACCTACATCCCCATCAATATAGCTTTAGACCTGGTCATTCTACTGAAGATGCTGTATCACACTTAACAAATAAAATCACTTCTATACTAGATGACAAAAGAAATTGTATCGCTGTGTTTCTTGACCTTGCTAAAGCATTCGATACTGTTTCCGTCCCGATTCTTTTAAAGAAACTCGAATACTTTGGTATTAGAGGTCTGGCTTTAGAATGGTTTCAGAGTTACCTCACTGATAGATCTCAAATAATAAAAATTGATGAGTTCAGTAGTAAAAAGCTGCCAATAACCTACGGCGTCCCACAAGGCAGTGTCCTCGGACCCACTCTCTTCATAATTTATATCAATGATCTCCTTAGCGTCATTGATAATAATTTTACTAATGTAATCTGTTACGCCGATGACACTACTCTCATTTTTGATGGCGAGTCTTGGTCTGAAACTTCCCAAAGAGCAGAAATAGGTCTTAAGAGAACAGTTGAATGGTTAAATAACAACCTTTTAACCCTTAACACAAATAAAACAAAAGCTTTATATTTCTACAAAACCAAATCTTCCGAACCGAAATACCAAATAAAGTTAAAAATTCATGCGGATTGTTCTAATCCCAGCTTATGTAACTGTCCCGTAATAGAGCAAGTGCACAGCATTAGATATCTTGGTGTTATCATTGATGACAAAATGTCTTACAATATGCACATATCTGGTTTAGCTGCCAAAGTTCGTAGACTGACTCATATCATGTACCGTATCCGTGACGCTGCCGACCCTAAAACTACACTATTAGTCTACACTGCACTTTGCGAATCCATAATCGCTTACTGCATTACTTCGTGGGGAGGATCTGCTATGACTGCTATGCTCGAACTAGAGAGAGCACAAAGAGCGGTGTTAAAAGTGTTGCTCAACCGTAGAAAAAGATCTTCGACATTTGCTTTGTACTCGGAGGCTGGGGTTCTCAGTGTACGGAAAATTTTCATATTAAGGACATCTATTTTACAGCATAAAGCTATTGTAAATAGTACCAATGGCCAAAATCTTCATGCAAAGCGAAAATTTAAAGTGCCCATACCGAAGGTTAATTCCTCATTTGCTCAACGTTTTGAGCATTTCCTAGGTCCCTACATTTACAATATAGTTTTAGAAAAATGCGACATTAAGCGAGACTCGGTTAACAAAGCCAAAATAAAATTAAAGTCGTGGTTGCTGAAACTAACGTACAAGGACACAGAAGACATTCTTAAAATAATATGTTAAGTTTATCACTAATGTTTGGCATGTGTAACTTTGATTTAGCTTCTTTTCTAAAACAAATGGCACTTGATTATTTGTATTTTATTTAATTTGTTGCCGTCTAACGAACCTCTGATAAATCTTAAGAGCAGGATCCTCGCGACACAGGCTGCGCCTAGTGCGAGGATACTGGTAAATACTTGTAATACCCACATTTTTTGTATCCATTAAATTTCTTAGCTTAACTTTTTAATGTGAAATTATGTTCTTGGATTTTAATAAATTATTTTTCATTTTTTTTTTTTTTTCATCGTGATGCAACCTGAACATATCTGAGAAGAAATTCAAAGATATGTGTAAAGTCAACCAACCCGCACTTGGCCAGCGTGGTTGACTATGGCCTAATCACCCTTAACTTAGGGTAGGCTCCGAGCCCCTTGGTGGGGACGTATATTGAGCTGATGATGAAGAGTCAATACTGAGGGCTTACAATTAAAAGGCATTTACAACTCTCAAACACCCTGACAAAGAGAGTGGTAACCAAAAACATGTGGTTAAAAATTATGAGATTTGATGCCTCATTTTTAGTGATCAAAACTAGATGTCAAAATATGCAACTTCATCAATTTTTTTCTTAATTTATATAATGTAGGAAAACTACTTTAATTTAGTATCTTGCTAGACAATTCTAGACAATATTTAAGATGTTAAAACTGATCACCTGTTTGTCTTCCAACATCTATCAAATGCGGTGAAAATTGTATTTCCTTTTTACAACGTAATAACTAAGTTTGTACCGCCTTCTCGCTGCACTGAAATGGTTCGTTCGCCTCTAATTGCCTCTCAGAGCGCAGTAAAACATTAAAATGATTAATTCTGCGTGTCCGTGGTGCGTAAGATTTACAAGTTAGATAAGTGACTCGTAAACAAGTTAAGTAGTAATATCTCTCACTTAAGTCAGCGTACCACCGCTCGTTTTCCGTTTTACGACCATCTCGAAATCATTATAACCATGCCATGATGGGATAACTGACTATTATCGTAAAATTGTACCGCCGCAGTGTACTATGTAATATTACAGGATTATCTACAGAAAGTAAGTTAAAGAACACTTACGATGTTTTTCATTGTAATGTTTTCATCGACTTTCTTTTTATTGTTCTTTTCTTTTAGTATTTTTATATAGACTTTATATACTTTAAGAACTTTAAAACGCTTCATATTGTTTGTTTTTCTTACTTATTCTCATCAAAGTTATAACCTGTCTCGACTCCATCTACCTGGAAAAAACCTAATTAGTAGCCTATGTGTTCTTCCACATGTTCTACATCTGTGAAAATTGTCAGCTAGATATATGCAGCCGTTCTGGAGATAACCTAATCAAACATTCTCATTTATGATATTAGTAAGATTAAAAAGAAAAATCGTAAATCAACAAGACATATGTTACATGTTTTTTTTTACGAGGCAATTATATAAAAACTTATATCAGATCTAAAAATAAATTTTAATTATCTGTCTAAATCTGATTAACATAAAATGTACGTTATATGAGTTTCGTTTGGACAAAATAATCGTAAAGTGTCGTAAAGTCTGATTTATTGCGAACAGCGCAGTCATTTATCTGAACTTATAAACGTGGTAAATTAGAAAACTGTTAATTTGTAAACTGACCGATTGAGACCAACCCAGTTGGCGCACAAAGGGCGAGCGACCAGTGGAAAGTGATCAACCGACTGTATCTCCTAGTTAAGTTCGTTTACATTGTTTCTAACGTCACGATAAATTTCTGCAGTTAATTTCGAAGTACTGTAAAATTTATATGTATTCCAAAAAAAGGACATAAGTATATTTATGCATTACTAGCTGTCTGCGAGTCCGTCCGCGCGGGATTAAAAATAGATGTTGGTTGATTCTCAGACCTACTCAATATGCTCACAAAGTTTCATGAGAATCGGTTAAGCCGTTTCGGAGGAGTATGATACGGAGTTTTATATATAACATTAACAAATATTTATTTCTGAATATAATTTAAGAGATTGAACGTATTTATTTAATTACATAGCTTCTGAATCAGTATTATATACTATATAAATATACCAAATTATTAGAAAGTAGTAACAAAAAAAAAATTAAAATGTCATAATTCATGATTTTTAATAGTTTCTCAGTAGTTTTCGTTTTATTAACCTGAAAAGCATTATTAAATTTAATAGTATATTTTTGTCGTCAGTTACAATGGAAACGCGCATCAACACTTCCCCGATCACAATCTCGGAACAAATGAGCGTAACGGGCACGATAAAAGGTGTGATAACACCACTGCGATATAATATACCTTTTTTGCGTTTTGAGGTCAACAGGGGAGATAGTGTAGTTAGGGGTGATCAATGACAAAGGTAGGGGATGAAAAAAAAAATATTTCCAACCTTATCATTCCTTATCAATGTTGTGATAACATTTTTAAAAATAGAACGAATAAAGAATTCGAACGAATGACCTTAGGTTTCCGAGCCGAAATCCTTGCATAAAACATATTGTTATCTCTGTTCTGCAAAAGATAAAGAAAGGGATGACGGTATGTTTTATAGATAGATTTGGTCTCAGAAACCAACGGTGAGTGAATGATTCTTCTAGTTGATAATTTCTAGTTCTAAGCTGTCTGATTTATATCATAAAACATGTTGACTAAAAAATTGCCATTGCGTTTTTTTCAATGACTATCAGGTACGGCAGAAATTAGACTTGTTTATTAACCGCCAAGGGGAGGTTCTTAGTTTTGATTGCTCACATTGAAACTCTTTTAGGGATATTAAAAAGCTTTGATGTCTTATAGAGTTTTACAAAGTTTGAAATACCGTAATTTGCACCACCATAACCAAATCTTACTTCTTACTAATATTTTAAATGCGAATGGATGCATGTGAACTTAAAGTCTGCAATTTTTTTTTCTAAATTCCGCTTAGAGTCTCTGGCATGAGCTAATAATTTTATAATTGTGAAACATTTTTTTTCCATTAAAATGGCAGTAGGAAGTTGTAAATTTGAACTGAATACGAAAGGGATAGTTATATTGTTGGTGTACGGGTGTAAAAGAGAGGAAGATAGGTTTTGTGATAAACAATAGTAGCGAGAGATTTACGAGCTTTGGAGGCATTGTTTCATTGTGAGGACAATAGATGTTATTTATAGTATTTGTGCGGCTTGTCATGCTACCAGCGGTTTCAATTCCGATGCGTTTTAAGCCTTACCAAATATATTACTATAGGATTCCACTGCAGTATCGTCAGTGGAGTTATACTTTTAAATAAAATGGCAAAATTCGCATTAAATAATTACCCTTTTATTAAATAATACCTGTCGCCCGCGACTTCGTCCTCGCGGAATTAAAAATAAAATTATTGGTCGCATCTTAATCTTATATAGCCTAAAGCCTTCATCTACAAATGGACTATACAACAAAATAAGATTTAAACAAACAAACAAACTCTTCCGCTTTATAATATTAGTATAGATTTAAATGTAAATCAGTATAGTCTTGGATATAGAAGTTTTAAACTTCCACAATTATAGGGGTACACTGCAGAAACATGTTCTCATACTTATGATTCGGGAGGGGGAACTTATCATAAAAATAGAAGTGTTTATCTTTGAATTCATTACTTTAAATGGTAATTTATCGATCAACTAACAATTGCGCGCGACTCCGTCTCATTAATAAAACTCAATGAGTAGTCTATTCGTTCTTCCAGACTATATTCTGCGTGTATATCATATTTAAGCAAGATTCATGCAAACATTCTGTAGATATAATAAAACAAACATCCATCCATCGAAACATTCGAATTTATAGTCATCATTATCATCAGATCATTATATGTCCCCACTGAGGTGCTCGGAGCCTACCCGAAGTTACTCGTTTTTATAGTAGTAGGCAGATATTTCCATTTAAATGTGTATAAAACATAGTTGCTAATATCCTTTTTAATATCAATGTAAAAATAAGTAAAACAAATACACCAGTGTGTGTTAAAACACGCGATTCCATATTTCATCAAGCATTTCCTTTAAGGCGGTACTCTTAAAAAAATATAGCTGTTTCGTTTCATGCAGCGAATGACTTTATCGTGTTTCTTTTTTACTGCTACCCTCAAACAGCGCTTGTAATAAAACCAACGAGTTTGATTTACCCCCAAATGGCATGCGATTGTAGAGTAAGTAACCTTATAGTTTTTTCAAATAAAAGAAGTAAGTTTTTACATACTGTAGGTTTCTGAGACAAAAATATCTGTATAAAACATATCGTCATCCCTGTCATTCATCTTTAACAAAACAGATAACAATATGTTTTAAACGGAGATATTGGTATCAGAAATCCATGGTTAGTTATGTTAATTTTAGTGTCAGGTGAATTATTGATGTTTGTAAGAGATGGTCTTCAGTTCGCAAATTCGTTGTTTTTTTCGCAATATCGTTGTATAATAACTTAAGTAATAAAGTATGACTAAACTTTCATCGTAAATCATATTATTTTATAGAGAAAACACTACGAAAATCCGATTGTAATTTTTGAACGGCTTTCAAATAGTCTCGGAACTTATTAATGCGAATTTTCACTGCGAAAACATTTATCAAAAACGTTAGTCTTCTCACTCTCATATACAGGTGTTAAGACAATGGAAACCTACGGCTTCAAATTGATAGAAAACTGAAAAAAAAATTATATCTTGTAGTAAAAGTATATTTCCGTATTGTTACGGCAGTACCAGGAGGTGTGGTGGACGAGACACATGGTGACAAGTGACAGGTGACAGGTGACAGGCGGCTCATTGTTACGATGCACTTTCGACACGTTGCATAGTTGCATGACAACGCACTGTTAGCGATATAGCTTGCCAAAAGGTAAGAGCAAAGCGGTTTTATTAATTAGAAGTGCTAGTAAAATCTATCTATATATAAAAAATAATTTGCTGTTCGTTAGTCTCGCTAAAACTGGAGAACGGCTGAACGGATTTATCTTATCTTGGTCTTGAAATGTTCGTGGAGGTCTAGGGAAGGTTCAAAAGGTGAGAAAAATTCAAATATAACCAGTTAAGTTTTTTTTAATTCCTCGCAGATGGAGTCGCGGGCGACAGCTAGTTCATTAAGAAGATTTTTGACCATTTTAAGCTAAGCTTTCACTGATATTGTCAAATTTATTGTTAATATTTTTATTAGATTTTTGATTAAAAATAGAGGTATAAATTTTCATATACAATTTTAAAACGCTTCAGTTTATGAATTACACTGAAATCAAACGACTATAATTTATTAGATGTTTACTCGATCTTAATCAACAATTGGTGTAATTTTACCTTCATTTTACTTGCAAATTAGTTGAGAAACGATTGTAAGCTGTTAGCTATTCATCTGTTATTGTAAGTCGATGATATCAGACCATTGTTGTACTGACATTGTTGTACTGATATAGGGTAATTACTTGATTGACTTTTTATATCAACAATTAATCGATAAATAGCAGTTTAATGAAACTTAGCTCTTAATAGAATTATTTACTAGTCTTATAAATAAAAAATAATGAATACATGTCTTTGTATTCTTTGATATTAAGTTGTTTAAACAGAATTTGAGAAACATTATAGAGTTTTTTTGTTAATTCGTTCGCGAATTTATTATTTTTTTGATGCTTACTTTCATAAAAAATCTTACTATAACATATTAATGCGAATGTTTTGATGTATGGAAAGATAAATGGATGGATATTTGGTAGAAAGTATCGCCAGAACGGCTGCATGGATCTCATTGAAATTTGGCATAGATGTAGAATTAGTCTGGAAGAACATAGGCTACTAATTAAGTTTTTAATTCCGCACGGATAGTGACGTGCGACATCTAGTTTAATATAAAGTAGTTTTAACATTACGCTTCGAAGAATCGTTTAAATTTACGAGACAATTTCATTTTATTATATAAAATGAATAAAGAATTTACCTAAGAACTCTCTAAATCTTACCTTTCTAAGAAAGGTTATAAAATTGGAAAGAAAATAAGGAATATCTCAGTAATCTGTAAACGAAATCACCAGATTCATCTCCTCTTCGTATTTTATTAAGTCTTAGTACATTTTCTGCGAACACCTAGTAAAAGATTTTCAGGGACGAATGAAGATGTAACACGTTACTAGACAGGGCAATAAATAATTTTCAAAAACTCTGTTAATATTTGCAATGATTTATAATTCCACAAGAATATTTAATAAATTAAACTTAACCAGAGTACTTATTACATCCCAGTTGAGTAAATAAACTTTACTTACTTTTTAACAATAATAAGGTCTACTACATTCGTAGGTCTGTGGAAAACCTATAAAAGCAGGGTACCTGGACGCTTGCAAACCTTGTTATCAGCGCTACTAAAGATGTTAAGTGTCTGGATGTACCTTGATTTTTTTTCCGACAATGTTAATGTACGGGGCACAGGTGTAGGTTTAAATAGAAATTCATGGATTATGTTAAAGATGATAAGATCAAAAAGAGAGTGACGTCACAAATGACAGAAGATCTGTAGGACCGAAAATTAAGTTATGTCGTCATTTTTATGAGTCACAATGTATGTACACTGGACAGATAGGTATAGTACATTCAAACTTGTCTCATTTGTCAAAATCGTATGTCATTTAGGCTACAAAAAATATTTAATGTCACATCTAGTAGAAACACATCTCTGTAGTTTTAGAGTCGCTCCTGGCGTCATCTATGATTAAGTTCGAGTGGACGCCTCGCTCCGACCTCTCAGCTCAGCACCTCACACTCCCGGTCATGTTTTCCTGGTACCCAACCTACGTAACTGCCTTCAAGCTGACCTGGAATAACGGAAATATTGGTTTTTAGAATTTAACTGTAATTTGATAAATATGTTTATGATAAGATCTAAAAACTGAGATAAAGATATGTTTCTATACATGTTCCTATTTAGTGGAAACCCATTGTATCACCACAAGGGTTAATCGTCCGTTGCCGTTGTCTATTAAAGGTTATGGGACATTAAATTATTGAATTAAGTAATTTTAAGACACTAACTATCGCCCGTGACTTCGTTCGAGCGGTATTAAAAAACTAAATTAGTAGCCTATGAGTTCTTCCTGACTATGCTCTACATTTATGTCAAATTTCATAGAGATCCGTGTAGTCTTCTTGGAGATACCTTCTAACAAACATCCACATCTATATATATAAAAGAAAGTCGTGTTAGTTACACTATTCATAACTCAAGAACGGCTTTACCGACATGGCTAAAAATCGATGAGGAGGTAGTTTAAAGCCAGGAGACGGACATAGGATACTATTTATTAATTTTTTTTAATTTTTTTTTCGAATTTGTCTTGAAGACCTGTTTTTTATTTAACTTACTAATATTATAAATGCGAATGCTTAGATGGATGTGATGTGGATGGATGGGTGGGCTACACAAATTAAGTTTTTTTTATATATCCACGCGGACGGAGTCGCGGGCGAAAGCTAGTTTATAATATTAGTAAGATTGATGTACACTTTAAATTGTTTAATATAATTAATTTTCAGCGAAGTAGACGATTGATTAAACAAATCAAATCACTTTTTTCTTAATGTTTGAGAAAATATTGACATTAAAATTCCTCGTGCAATAGAATAATTATAAGAAAAACGGAATAATTTGGATTTAACTATACAAAAAACTGACAATCAACGTTTATTGGCATTTCCAATTGTGTCATGATAATTAAAATCAATTTTTAATAACTTTAATCGATTCAAAAATAACTCGCTTGTACCCCGAGTACATTAAAATGACCGAGTTATTCTGATGCAATATTCGATTTCATTGTATCATGCTTAAGTAATACAAGTTTGTCTTCTTTTTGTAAACAAATAACGATATCTTATTGTTTTTAGGGTTCTGTATCTCATCGGAAAAAAGCGGAACCCTTACCATCACTTTGTTGTCCGTCTGTCTGTCAAGACATTAATTTAATGAACTCGAATATATTCCAAGAAATATTACGACTTAGTGTACTTCAAGAAGCGAGCATACCATTTCCTTGAAGGCAAAGAATCTGCATCTTCTCTGGTGTTGTGGATGTCCATGGGTGTCGTTGATCACCTCAGTGTTCTAACCGGTTGTTTGCCCCCTTCTCTTATATGAAAAAAACTAGATGTCGCCCGCGACTCCGTCCGCGCGAAACTAAAAAATACTTAATTAGTAGATGTTCTTCCAGGCTATGCTCTACATCTATGCCAAATTTCAGCGATATCTGTGGTAACTAGTAGGTTCGAATCCCTGACTTTTTATTTAGTAACTAGCTGTCGCCCGCGACTTCGTCCGGAATTAAATACAATTCTATTTACTAGCCTATGTGTTCTTCTAGACTATGTTTGTTGTTAATTGGCACAGATGTAGGCCAATGTCATCGTGATCTTTGCCGTTCTGGAGATACTTTCTAACAAACATCCATCTATCTAAACATTCACATTTATAATATTAGTAAGATTACTGTCAAAATCTGGTTCCTAGCGATAGAGCGTTGATTTTCTTTTCCTGGATTCTCTTCCTAGAAATTTTGGTTGATATTAAATTTTAAATAAATATTTAGCCAATGGACTATAGACGCAAGAAATCATTTCCAAAATATAAAGAACAGGAAAAGATGTATAAATTTAACGGTCCATTTTATGTGAAGATTTATATATTTCTCGATAAGGCTCGGTCCGAGGCGGGTTCATTTATTTTTGCGAGTGAGCCGCAAATAAAAATGAAGTTTCCTGAACGGACCGCAAGGGGCCGTCGTTTACGCCAAAACTAACCACAGGTACTGTCACACAAAACAATTTTAAAAGCAATAAAAACTTTAAAAAAAAGGAAAAATAAAAAAGAATGCTGTCAAGCAATTTACATTATTTCCGTCCTAAGATTATAAAAACTACAAGTTATTTAACATCTGGCTAAAGTAGTAAGTCATTTCCTAAATCATGTCACGCAATCCATCTCTTCATGAGCCTACCTCTACCGGTATACCCTACCATACTCATTTCCCTTGCCACATGCAATTCTTTCATGCCGATACCACGCTAAGCTTTTACTTTTCATTTTTTCTACTACTGTTTTCATTTAAACACGATAAAAATTGAAAGCACTTTACTTCCCGACTGTACTCTGTCCCTTAAAATGGATACCTGTATCTATCGGAAGTTTTCGCTTCGTTGACTTTTACACGGAATCGCGGTTGACGTAACGAGGTATGTCATATATTTTTATATTTTTTTCTTTTCCATTTTCCACCGCGATTGTACATAGTAAATATTATAATATTTTTATATTCAAACTTATTATTATAGACTAACTGTAGCCCATGATTCCGTTCGCGCGGATTTAAAAAACTTAGTAATCTATGTTCTTCCAGACTATGTTATATATGTATGCCATATTTCAGCGAGATTCATTAAGCCGTTCCGGAGATACCTTCAAACAAACATCCATCCAGCCAAACATTCGCATTTATAATATCAGTAAAATTAACTGAGCTCTAAACGGGTGCTAAGGTAATAGTTTACTAAAGTCGAATGGATACGAACCCACGATCATGCGGTCGGATGTCAGTTCCCTTAACTATTTCACTACTGGCGTTTCGTAAATAGGTAAAGTGCGGTACAATGTGGGCGGGTATGAAAGACGCTTTTCCATGTAACGCTAAGTGAAAATCTCGAAATTAAGTTGGCTCGCTGTTTCCCGAGAATTTATTGTCTGTATTAAAGTTGGAAAGTTTCTTTGTTATTAAAACAAAGGGATCCTTTGTGGTTTTATATCTACAAGAGATAGACTATTGTTGATGAAATTGTTAAAATAACTAGATATTTTGAACATATATTTATAGATTGTCTCGTTAATATTATAAACTAGCTGTCGGTATAAGTTAAATAAAAAGCAGCTCTTCAGGGCATAAATTTGAATAAATATAAATAAATAATCCTATGTCCGTCTCCTGGCTCTAAGCTACCGCCTCACCAATTTTTAACCACATCGGTAAAGCCGTTCTTGAGTTATAAATAGTGTAACTAACACGACTTTCTTTTATATATATATAATAGATAAAAGTTTAGGTGTATGGATGTTTGTTACAAGGTATCTCCTGAACGGTTGCATGGATCTTGTTTAAATTTGTAATAGATGTAGAACATAACTTGGAAGAAAACATCTCCTACTAAAATTATTTAAATTCCACACGGACGAAGTCGCGGGCGGCTTTTTGTAAAGCTTATATATTGAAGAAATTATCAAAGATTAGACTTTAGGAGTGGATTTGCCATTAAATCTAGTAGGTATGTCTACTCAAAATTACATGCGTTTCTTGTTACCCTGCCTTTATATTATTTAAAAAAACAAACAACAAATTACTGTTCGTAAACAAGTTTATTATAAGCACACAAAAAACAGGCAATTCAATGGAGAAACAATTCATTTTATTAATAAGGAAGCTGTTTGTTTTTCCACTAAACGCCAATGTCAATCAGGAAATCATTTCGGGCGCGATCGAAGCGCCATCTTGTCGTAATCCATAAGAAACAAGATGGCCGCCGCGGACCGTAGCGTCACTCGTTAAGGCTGACAAATAAGCACAATTGACGGCGCCTTCCTTACACTCCAAACGAAAAACAAACTTAAGGGTCAGTACACATTAGCACGAAACCTATCTTAGTCGAATATTGGTTAGAATTTTTATATAATCTTTACTTTAGTTAACTGCTAAAGCAATACACAGCTTTATAATGGATCTTCGTGTATATTAGAGATTTCTTAATTGTACAACATCTATTTGTTGATATTCCGGTCAGGTAAGAAGTATTTCAGGGCTAGGCGAATCTCGCTCGTTTTCAAATGAACGTTTATAGTTTTATTTCCTATAATATAAAAATAGCTTTAAAAACACAAAGAAGCCTATGTGTTCTTCCAGACTATGTTCTACACCCGTGCAAAATTTCATCGAGATCCGTTCAGCCGTTCTGAAGATAATTTCAAACAAACATCCATCCATCCATCCATCTGTCTAAACATTCGTATTTATAATATTAGTAAGCGACGAACAAAATAATATTTTATGTCAATGTGAAAACGTCTCAAGAGGTCCAATTTCTCGATGACATAATAATAACTGGTAGGCATCGACTACCTCCCCAACCCTCTTTATCCTAAATTCATAGACAAAATTCATTCGTTCCTTCGTGTGATTAACTTTATAACTTAGAGATCGTTCAGGAATGAAGAATGAATGATTATAAATGATCCAATCAGTCTTAGCTATGTGATGTCAACATATTTTTTTTAAAGGAAGGAGGTCATCAAGTTGACCGTATTTTTTTTTACTAAAAGCAAGTGACCGGTAAATTGCAGATACGTTGCATACCTTTTATAAAAGGAGGAGGGAATGTGAAGAGAATACTTCCCCTTTCAGTACCTTCATAAAGGTGGGAAGGGAAAGAAGACTAAAATTAGGCCATATCTCTATCAGCCGTTTACCTGAGCTTACTAATTTCTTGAACATTATATGTACTTTTATACAATCCATCCATACACTCTTTAGTCTTCCTATATATTTGTGGCTACCCTAACATTACTTGCTAATCTTTTACACGCGCGTTTAGATGGATGGATGTTTGTTAGAAGATACCTCCAGAGCAGCCCACCCAATCTTGATGAAATTTAGCACAGATATGGAACAAGGTAAGGTTTTTTCCCCGCGGGCGAAGTCACGGGCGATAGTTAGTGTATATGTTCCCGCCCTCAGTTCAAAGATGACCTTTTGTTATTAATTGAAAACTATTTAATTAATTATATATAACAAGTTATTTACTTCAGTTTTATATAATCTATAGAATTCTATGGAATTTCGCAAAGTAAATAATATTTGGGGACAAAGTAAGTAAACAATTGAACACAAAGGCAAATGGTTTCAGGGCGGATACGTCGCCATCTCTTGACGATATTTAACCTTGTTTTTCTATATTCACCTGAGCTCCGTAAAGACATATAAAGTAACTGCCGAGTGGGTGATATGGGAGGGTAAATAGGGTTGCCAACATGACGAAATTTGTAAGTATTTTTACATACAAAATTCATACGTTTAAACACTGTTTTAGGCAAGCTATTACAATGTGCAAATTTTACATCGGATTTTTCTCGCAATTTTTTTCATTTTGCTTTATTTTTACGCTTGACATGGTACTACTTACAAAAAGGTATGTCAAAAACGACTGCATGGATCTTGCTGAAATTTGACATAGATGTGTACATACATGCTCCAGCATAGCCTGAAAGAACACATAGGCTTATAATTATGTTTTCTTTTAATACCGCCCAGACAAAGTCGTGTGCAATAGGTAGTAAGTTATAATATTAAATTGATAGATATTAATACAGAGATAAATTAAAGTCAGACACAACCCTAGTTGAGCTCTGATTTATCGGTCTTAGGGAAAAACATCGTTGTTTCTGTTCGTGCCCCCGCAAAGTGTTATACTTGGAGAGAGATGGAGCCACTGAGTCAAGACCTTTGCGATGCTTTATTAATATCTCTTACGTGATGTTTTCTATCAAAGAAACGAGATCATTGACTTTTAACTAGCAAATTAGATTATAAAATATACGAAACAAGTTGAAACATGACTTTAAACAAAGAGTTTTAAAGGCGTCGGTAAGCACCCTGGTGTTCCTGCAGCTCGTTTGCTCTTTCTTAGTAATGGATGGATGGATGATTGTTTGTTTGATCTCCAGAACTACTGCGTCGATCTCATTGAAATTTGGCATAGATGTAGATCACAGCGTGGAAGAACACAGGCTGGTTATTAGTTTTTTTTAATTACACGCGGACGTAGTCGTGGTTGACAGCTAATATTACATTCAGTTCTCCGCATGCGTTTGAGATTAAAGACTGAGGGACACTTTGAGTCTATTGAATACAATCGTAGCACTTGTTAACATAGCGTTTTAACAAATATTACATTTTCAAAGTAATCGGTAAAGAACAATATTTCTTTTGTGTATTTTTAAATAGTTAAACTTCTCAGGATCATTTCTCTTTCCACACGTAGCGATCTAATGAAAGCTACATTCCTCGCTGCTAGGAATAAATCTTGCGCCGTGACAGATTGACAGCTCGACAGATGGGGTTGCTTTCGTCTTTATTCGCTTTATAATCCCCCCTCGCCCCCTAAACCTTAGGCACTTGACGAGGATCTTGACATTAAATAAATAAACACCTTGTTTATCCAAATTTTCTTAAAGTAGAGCTTCAATAGTCATTTGTTGTTTTGAGAATTATCAATAACTTACTGTATTAATAACTACAAGTTTTTACTGCCGTATTTTCTCTATGGAATATTCTTGTCTCTATATTTGTAAAGAAAATGAGAGGGATGACAAATTGTAATCGAAAAATCTTATATTAATATTTGTGCATAGATTATCGGGCGTAAAATACACAACAAATCTCATACTTTTGATATATTGTAGATGACGTTACGATGCGTTTCGCTTTTCGTGCTAGACCCTTTGTTCATAAATCAAAATAATAACGATCGTTAATAATAAAGTGATATATATTTCCATTTCTTTCTTTGCGTACAGCAAACATCCGAGTGTCCAAGATGGCGGCCGGCCAAGTTGACAATTAATGCATTCGTATCATTTACGTCACTCCAACAATGACGTACAGTCGACATTTGCACGACAGTCGGGCATTTTTTGGCCCCGCAATCGAAAATATGTTTGTCTAAACTATTATGAGATATAAAATTACGAAAACATATTACTCTCGCGCTTGTTTTGACATTTTATTTGACAGATCCAATGTTGCTAGAGGTAAAAATTGAAGGAGGACTGGCGGCTATTATTATGATTGTATTTTATAATACCTATAGAAAAGATACGCTTTTATACTTAAAGTTAATCAGATTGGCTAGTTACATTCATTGTAGGGCTAATTAAGTACGTAATTTTTTTTATTAAAGAAAACTTTATAAAAACTTTGTGTTATGTTATTGTTTTGACGTAGGTATACCTTATATTTTTTTAAATATTTTACACGGATTTTATAAAAACACGTTCCCTATAAAGTTAACAAATAAATTAACGAAATACTTCAACCACAAACAAAGTGAACTGGCTGTAAAACAGTAAATCATTCGTCTACACTATCTACTAAATTATGAACGCGCAGAGATTGTGTCTTATCGGAGTATCAGTGTTGCCATAAAGTATAATAAAATTTGCTTTCATAGTGTTTCCTTTCAGCGGACGTTTCTCTCGGCTATTACGTAAACAAATTATTTTTGTAACACAAAATGGCGTAGGCGAAGTAGCAAATGCGTTAATTCAACTGACGTTCACTTCAAAACTCTATAATATGATTGAGTAATATTTTCCTTGATTATAAAATATGTCTTTCTTCCTTTATATTTAATTTGTTGACAAATGTACTGACAGTTTATTTGATAGTAAGTGATTAGTTTAGACATGTATATAAATCTTGGGTCGTAGAATTAAGAGGAAGCACTTTGTCGATCTCCCTCTTCAAGCCAACACCCCTTAATTGAGATTTCGGGAGTCATTAGTCAGTAAAGGATCTCTTAAAGACGATATTTAAACTTTTACCTTGGTATTAATTTTATAATTAATATAAAAATACCTAAGATGGTACTATAATGCTCTATTCTTTTTCTTACAATCTATCCATAATTTCTACCATAAACAAAGAAAACATCGGTGACTGAGGTGTTAAGCATTTGATATATAATCTGCAGGTCCTGAAGATCAAGCACCAATGCGATTTTTGATTTTCGATTCACGTTCGAAGTTCTTACGGTGAAGGAAAACATCACATACCTGTACATATCTGCAAAATTCAGATATGTGTGAAGTCAACCCGCAACTGGACCAGCATAGTTGACTGCGACCTTTTTGTTTTTTTTTACTTGTGGAAAAGCCTACCTGGTTAAGTCGGGCTTGCAGCGACTAAAACACTAAGGAGGTCGCCACCTGCGCTAACGACGATTTGACTACGACCAAATCACCCAGAACTTAGATCAGGCAAACTCCTTAGTGAGTACGTTAGTGATGATGATGATGATAAAAACATTCAATAAAGTCCAATTCCACATAATTTTCTCTGTGGTCGTGCAATCGCGGGTTCATCGAGTTAGACGATTGCTAGCTCAGAGCTGGCATGGCGCCAACGCACTGTTTTCCCTCCATCCACGCTTTCCTAACTTCTATTTTTAACCGTTCGCTCCCAAAACGTGAGATTTACGGCCACTAATGGCGAATTAATTTCGCATTTGAACGCTTCGGATTAACTTGTTTTTAACGTACGGTGGAAAATTCCCGGCAAAATAGCCCGGATACACAGACTATGTTAACAGATGTTATTTCTTGACGGCGGCCATATTTGTTATTTGATCAGATGCGATCAAGTTAACAACTAAATATATATTTATTTTTCTATCATAAATCTGTAAGTTGATTGCCTTTCATCATCTGCTAACTTTACGTCCCCACCGAGGGGCACGGAGCCTACCCTAAGTTAAGGGTGATTAGGCCATAGTCAACCACGCTGACCAAGTGCGGGTTGGTTGACTTCACACATATCTTTTGAATTTCTTCTCAGATATGTGCAGGTTGTATCACGATGTTTTCTTTCACCGTAAGAACGTCGGATAAATGTACATATGTAAATCGGAAAATCGAAAAACACATTGGTACATGACGGGATTCGAACCCAGGACCTGCAGATTGCAAGTACTTGACCTCTGAGCCACCGACGCTCCTGATTGATTTTGGTATATATTTATTGAGGATAATTATCTCGTGGATCTATTTCAACAGAAGATTTTATTGATTTCCATAAATTGAAATGTTTTCAAGAGATTTTACATTGCTACAAATTTTAACACTAAAGACAATGAAAACACTGTTTCTCATTTATTTATTTTAAAGTATCCTCTTGTTTATTTGTACAACAATTGCTAAACTCTTGCAATTTTATGATTGTTTTGTTTACATCGTTAGTTAAAAATAGATTTTCTTAAAAATCAAAAATAAAATTCAAAGATTAACAAAATGTTTTAGGAAAATGCTTTGAAATTACGAAAGTAACCTTCATTAGTGCAAGAGTCGTAAATATGTGATATTTTTCGCCATGATGAATTTTCTAACAGACAAAGTCAAGGCTAGATGTTATTTACTTTGGAGGCAAATCAAGACGATGTAATAGACATTTTGAAATCAAAAAAACTGTTAGATATTTTTGGTTAAAAAAACAAACATACGTTTAAAACGACTAGAATCTATAATTATAAAAATTACTAGCGATCGCCCGCAACTCCGTGCGCGCGGAATTAAAAAAAAAAACATAACTAGCCTATGTTTTTTTTTTTATAACAGAAGGGGGCAAACGAGCAGCGTTCCCGCTGAACACCTCGGTGTTCCCACCTAGGTGTTCAGCGACGCCCATGGACATTAACAATACCAGAGGAACCGCAGATGCATTGCCGGCCTTTGAGGTGGTGATAAGCTCGCTTCTTCAAGGACCCTAAGTCGTAGCGGTTTGGAAATACCGCCGAGGACAGACCATTGCACAACGCTGCTGTGCGAGGCAGGAAGTTTATTTGAAGTTTCTTCCAGACTATGACCAGACTAGCCGTTCTGGAATTACCTTCAAACAAATATCCATCCATCTAAACATTCGCATTTATAAAATTAGTAAGATATAAAAACAATTTCTTATAATTAAAACACGTTTTTACGTTATAAAGAGTAAAAGCGATGTAAAGAAGTACTTTTGTCTTCTTCCATTGTGATTTAAAAAAAAAGAAGTTACCATTTGATTTACGTAATACAAGAATTTCGAAGTATTTTTATGAAAAGCACTTATAAAAATGACAGCAATCATTCTATGAAAAAAAAAACAACAAACAAGTGAACCTTTTTGGCACAAAGAAACAAATCGTTTTCATTAATTTAAATATAGAATCGCTAACGCCACGTGCAGAGTGCGTTCGTTTTCGCGCCACGTGTACGCTGTGTCGGCGGCCATCTTGGATGCGCTTGAGATATGACGGGCTGTCATCGCACTATATTTATTGCGTTAATATCCGTAATAATTATATGAAAGTGACAGTTGAACAGCTAATTGTTTCTTCGTGTTTGAAAATATAACCCAAGGAATATAGAAGGAGTAAGAATCAGTCGTTTTAGAAATACTTTTTAGGAATATAATTTGTTGCTCCAAATGTAATTGGATTGAAAACGTGTCATAGCAACATCTTACTTATTATAAATTCGAATGTTTGGATGTGTGGATGGATGGATGTTTGTTAGAAGGTATCTCCAGAACAATTGCATGGATATCGCTGAAATTTGGCATAGGTAAAGAACTTAATCTGGAAGGTCACATAGGCTACTAAAAAGGTTTCTTTTTTTATCCAGCAACGGAGACGCGTGGACGGAGATCGCGGGTAAATTAAAGCGTTACAGTGACTAGTTTTCTGTGCTATTTTCTATTTTATATGGGAAAGGAATTAAATTCTTTATCTGTAAAATCAAACGTTCAAAATATCGTATACTTGAAAAACAAATTACATATGAAGGAAAGCACCTTTAAAAACTTCTCCGCTCCGTATTATCTGAGATGTTACGTCCTTGTGGAAATATAAAATAATTTTTTGTTATTACGATATTTTCCTCATCTCGAAAGCCTTGGCCTGGAAACAAAGATCCTGAAATAAGCCTCCGAAATTACTTTACCTTTTGTGCCTTTCCCAACTACATTCGAAGTTTTTTTACAAAATTGTTTTACCTTTATTTCATTGAAACTTACATAACAGTACAAAATCGTTTAATGATTGAAAAAAGTTACTAAGTGTCTAATTTCCATATTAAATTTACCCTGAGGGATTCTGAGTGTGAGACTATGGACATTTGGCGCGTTTCTAAAACACCTCTCTCGCTTCTTCTACAGTCATTCATTTACACATACGTACATATAAAATATTTTAATGTATTATAAAAAATCCGTCCGCGTGTCTATCCGTCCGTAGTGTTCCTCTTGTTCCTATGTGTTCTTCCAGATTATGTTCTATTCAGTTCTAGATACCTTCTAACATCCATCCATCCACACATCCATCTAAACATTCACACTTATAATATTAGTAAATGTATCTTTTCACAAACGATACCTTTATAATATTGAAATGAAGTTTTTTGTTCTTGTATTTGAGTGTCTAATTCATTCAATTGATCGATCTTAATATTGTAAACAGGAAAATATTCGTGAAAAATTCAGGGAAAATACCCAGTTTATCCATAAATATAAGCAATTTTCGCTCGGCAACCGATTTACAATGAGACGAATGAAAACATCGATTGATCAGTTACTAAGGAAATACACCAGAGATAATATATAAATGTTATATATTTTAACAGTGGTAGAGCCCGCTTTAACGTCTTCGCACGAATTGTCCCGGCTTGCCCGGTGAAATACCACGACCACACAGAAGACGGGCGTGAAGTGGAAGCTATTCGGCGTTTCGTCTGATGAGTGTGCGTTCCGGAGGCCTTATTTAGTCCTCTTTCCTACCCTTTTTCTTATAAGGAAAGGATGGGAAGTGGAAGTGGACTTTCCCGATGTGAGGATGCATGGAAGGGGAAAATATTTTCTTTGTGCATCCTCTCCTCCGTCGATTAAAAGTAGGCAACGCATATGCAATTGCGTATGTCTTTGGGCAACGGTCACTTCGCTATTCAGAGATTAAAGGTGGCCGCTCGCTCGTTTGCCACCTTATGATAAAAAATATGGAGATGAATGTGTACATAGCAACGGCAAATATATACATATATCTTATATGATAACATATAAAAACATGTTTACGATTGAATCGTATTAATTGTTCCGACTCGTACTCGTACTCGAGGTGGATTGCCAAATTGCTAGTAGAGTTCGGGGAAATGCTACAATAGCAACTAAATAATTGTCAATAACAATCAATAATGTATTTAGTAGATTAAGAGTTCTCCAACCTTCTTCATCTTCTAGTGGCTCTTCAGTCTTCAAGGTTGTCCGTTAACTTGGTATATTTCGTTCTGTCAAGTGCAAGGCGTAACAGTTCTAACCTTAATAAGGTAGATACTACCTTTCTATGACATCTGTATGAAAATATATTTTAAGTGAATCGATCTTAGGCCTTGCACTTTAAGGATTACCCTTTATGATAATGGTAAAAATTCTTTTAGATCTCTTTGGTAAAGTTCTATTACTATTATAATAAAATCTAGTCTTTAAAATATATAAATCTATATATATAAAAGAAAGTCTTGTTAGTTACACTATTTATAACTCAAAAACGGCTTTACTAATATGCCTGAAAATTGGTGAGGAGGTAGCTTAGAGCCAGGAGACGGACATAGGATACTATTTATTCATTTTTTTTCGAATTTATGCCTTGAAGAGGTGCTTTTTATTTAACTTATCTGTATATTAAGGTTTTTATATATCCACGCGGACGGAATAGCGGGCGACAGCTAGTAATAATATAAAGTAGAAAATGTTTAAGGAAAGTTACATAAATGCATTCATCATTTCTCAATCAAATCGTAAACATGCGGTTTGGCAATAGGAAGCCTTGTAAACACGGTAGAACAAACGATTGAATATTAATACATCGGCTTCAGTTTACAACGTGCGTTAGATTGGCCCCGGCGACGCCATTTGCAAATAAAAGCGGCCGGGGGCAAGGAACTCTACACGTGAGCCGCTTCGAACCGCCCACAACCGGTTCATTCCGCTTACAGCCGGTGATATCTGGTTATTACTGAATTTATTATGCTGAAGTTACGTGAAATTTATTGAAAATGAATTGATTTAATCAAATTAAAGCTTCCTCTTTTAGGATATGATTCATTTTTGATAGGCTTTATTTAGAATAATTTTGTTTTATGAAAAACGGTTTAATAAAATTACTGAACTAAATAAAATATTAACTACGTCTTCTGATTAATAAAGAAGAAAAGAGAATGTCTACTGCAATTCGAATTTAGAAATGCACACCTCCAAATCTATTTGAGGGTGGGTAGAAACTACAAAGATGTTGATTAATTGTATTGAGTAATCCCTTTAAGGTTAACATTTAAAGTTGGTTAAATATTATATAGGCATTTTATTGCTTTTGTACTTTATACGAATAAATAAGAGATGACTTCGTCTTTACATTGTCTATGGAAATAAATGTTTTGAAAAAAAAAGAAAAAAAAAAACCAAATATGTCTTACCTGAGCTCTGTGCGGGTTCAAAAAAGCTTATTAATATTGTGAATGTTTGGATGGATGATTGTTTGAAGGTATCTATCGAACGCCTGTATGGCGCTGAAATGTAGCATAGATGTAGAACATAGTCTGGAAGAATATATAGGGTAATAAGTAAGTGTTTTTTAATACTGTGTACCAGATGGAGTCGCGGGCGACAGCTAATATCAAATATAAATGTTTTATTGGGTGATTATTCTTTTCGTTAAATATATCTTGTTAATTGTTTTTATAATGACACGACTATCTCTATGACTCTATTATGTGTCTCAAATGACGAGACACGTGCCTGTCACCAATGTGTCCGCGTGAGTCCACTACATTACAAAGTGTGCTGAATTCAATTAACAATCTCAAGCATTCTATCTCCATATGAGATTATGTTTTGACTTTCAGATTTCATTCGATGGAAAGTTTTGGTTTACAATTTCCATTTCATAAAATGGAGTAAAAAGAAAAAATACTACGAAGTTTTTCATTTTTTTGACTGAAAAGGATATTGTGAAATGTAATTTTATTAGTAATCATTTTAGCAGGGGGTTCGAGTCCACGACGTTAAGTTCGGAATTCGTAACTAGTACTTTGAGTATATAATACACTGAAAGATAGATGACAAAAGAGTCTTAAATCTATTCATCATCATCATCAGCTCACTGTGCGTCCCCACCGAGGGGCTCGGAGCCTACCCTAAGTTAGGGGTGACTAGGCCATAGTCAACCAGCGGACGAGAGCGAAAGCGTGCTCGTGGTACCGTCCCGATGCGTTGGAGGAACAGAGGGGTTTAGTGGTTATGCCTCCGCTATGGAGGAGAATCCCACATAACTACCGCATTCCCCCCCCCGAGGGGGCGCGGAGTATGCATAAAGCATTCCCCTCTGAAAAAAAAGGCCATAGTCAATCACGCTGACCAAGTGCGGGTTGGTTGACTTCACACATATCTTTTCATATTCACATATTTTTCAATTTCTTCTCAGATATGTGCAGGTTGCATCACGATGTTTTCCTTCACCGTAAGAACATCGGATAAATGTACATATGTAAATCGGAAATGGAAAAACACATTGGTACATGGCGCGATTTGAACCCAGGACCTGCAGATTGCAAGTCAAGAGCTTGACTCCTGAGCCACCGACGCTCTTAAATCAAATAATTATATTAAATAAAATATTATAAACGAATAATTAACTGAAATATATTATTAAAAGGAGTCCCTTTAGGCAAGGTTCCGTATATAATTACGAAAAGAAAAAAAAAACTTGCATTCCAATATGAATGAACGAATTTATTTTCAACACTACACACACTGTACATAACTTCATACTTATTCTAGAAATTTTAGAAATATTTAGCTGTATTTATATTTAGATTATAACTATATATTATAAAGGTGACAAACGAGCAAGAAGCCAACTGAATACGGCTAATAATACCTGTTAAATATTTTTTTTTAGCGAAAGATAGATCGATCAATTGAGTCAAAACATTAAGACCAGGGTGACTACTATCGAAAGCATTTCTTAGGCAATTACTTGAATGTATTACAAACTTATAAATACGTCGTTAGGCAATTCATAAATCTATAATAAGATACAGACAATTTACTTGAAAGCACCAATCAATTCAGTAAAGACCTTTTGAAAAAGAAATCCCACAAAGATCGCATAATTGGGTCAACAGTTTATTGGAAATTGAAATTGCCTCCACGTAAAACATACGCCCAAATTATCGTGATGTTTTACTGAAAGAAATAATTTGTAAAATTACTTTTGACTTATATAATTATATTGCTTTGACTAAAGTTTAATTTTAACTTGATTGTCATAAAGCGAAATATATCTGTTAACATTATAACAGTGGTAGAGCCCGCTTTAACATCTTCGCAAGAATTGTCCCGGCTCGCCCGTTGAAATACCACGACCACACAGATGACAGGTGTCAAGTGGAAACAATTCCGCGTTTCGTCTGATGAATGTGCGTCCCGCCTAATTTAGTATTCTTTCCCTTCACACTCTTTTTCTTATAAAGAAAGGATGGGAAGTGGAAGTGGACTTTCCGGATGAGGGGATGCATGGAAAGGGAATATATTTTATTTCTGTGCATCCTCTCCTCCGTCGATGAAATGTAGGCAACGTATATGCAATTGCGTATGTCTATGGACAACGGTCACTTCGCTATTTCAGCGATTTCAGGTGGCCGCTCGCTCGTTTGCCACCTTATGATTCGAAAAAAATTTAAACGACTTCGACATCTATATATATATATATATTGAGAGATTTGAAAGATTTGAAAGGAAAGACTTGATTGTTTGTATTAAAAAGACTATGAAACTACTGAACCGATTTGGAAAATTCTTTCAATGGGAATCTTCCGCGCGGACAAAGTTGCGGGCAACTGCTAGTTGTATCAGTAATTATGATACAAAATTTCGACAAAAAGAAAAGAATCACTATTAATTTTACTTGACATACAGACAGACTGCTACACAATTACATCGTATATATTTTTTTAATTTTACATACAGACATTCCAATTTTGTTATATGTGTGTCAATCGATCCGCAATCCAATGTGGTTTAAGGTCTAGTCACCTCTAGCGTACTCCAATCTCTCGAGTTTTCATAGTTGTATGGACAGAAACTATAAAAACAAGTCGTTACAAAGTGACATAATCTAGATCATTATAGTTATTACGACTTAATTTATCAGGCAATTATATTTGGCGCCATAAAATTAAATAATTTAGAAAGTGTTGGATAATCTGTGGTGACTATAAGTGCGTGTCGAGTGCGAGCAAGATATATAAACTTCATGCGGGCCTCTAAACTGTTTCTTGCGTAAGCTATCTTAAATTAGGGTTGGCAAAAAACGAAATTGTAATTATATTTAACTAATAATATTTGTACCGCATTAAGGAAGGCCTCTGTTCTCTTGAGGAGAGGCCTTCCCTAGGATAGTCAGAGACAGTCTGATAATGGAGATGTTATACAATTAATATGTACACAAAATATGTAACTAATTCTATACTTTAACAATATGTTATTTTTCTGCAAATCAAATCTTGTTCAACGTGGAAGAAAAGAGTTTTTTTTATTTCGTAACCATTTTTGCTTGGTTTTTTAATCACTTGAAAGATTGAAAGATCTTTTGATTCACTATTTCACTGGGTTTGAAGTAAATATGCCAAGTTTAGTATTAAAAGAATGTGTACACTTTTTAAGGCTGTACTCAAAACCATTTAATAACAAATATGCACTTCACAATTGTATGAATTTACATATCTCGATATTAAAAAATAAAAAAATAATGTATAAAACTATGAAGTGTCAACCCTGTACATCTCTGGTACGGGCGCTTGCCTCCACCGGTACCGCACAGAGGCGGGGCTCTCATAAACCTCACTAGCTCGTAAAACGCACTCATCTCGACATACCCCACCAAAGTCTCTCATGTCGAACAGAAGTCGAACGAAAGAGAAAGATTTTTAGTAACCAACATAACGTTAGCACAATAACATGAACTACGTCTCTTCTGCCTTAACTTACCTTCGCGCTTACGACCGAGTTACAGTAACCGATATAGAAAAAAAGACTTTATTCGCCCCACACAATATTATAAAAAAACCTTTACGCATATACTTTTCATATTATAATATTTAGAACGCATGCGTAAAATCTTACAAATATTATAAATGCGAATGTATAGATGTTTCTTAGAAGGTATCTCCATAATGACTGCATGAATCTAGCTGAAAGGCATAGATACAATAGGCAAGTAAGGAAACATAATCTACTAGTTAGCTATTCAAAGGGGGAACGCTGCCAATATCTTCAGAACCTTGAAGGGACTCCTTTTCATAATTAATTTTAACTTATTATTCGTTAATAATACACATTTCATGTATAATAAGTACTAAATAGATCAATAATTATAGTAAAATTTTAATGAAAATTTGGCTACTAGTTAAGTTTATACTCGTATATATATCGCGCGAACGGAGCTGTAGGCGACAGCTAGTATATTTTAAAAGGTTACGTAAGTGATATAAATTCGAGTATCGTGACAATAGTAGGGGACATTATATTATAGAATTAAATGTAGTAACAGTTGGGGATAGACCGCTAGCGAGCAACCCCCAGCTGACAAAGCGGTGCACAGCTGCGTTACATTGTCTGTATATTTTCAGGATCACTTACATTACTAAAGTTATAATTATTCCCAAGTAAGTTATTATCACACGTTAAAAACTATAATATCTGTTATAATATTTAATTATTTAGTAACTAGCGATAGCCCGCAACTCCGCGCGGAATACAAATAAACCTTAATTAGTACGCGATGTGTTCTCGGGGGTCAAGCAATCTTGCAATCTGCAGGTCCTGTGTTCGAATCCCGCCATCAGTGTGTTTTTCGATTTCCGATGTACATATGTACATTTATCCGATGTTCTTACAGTGAAGGAAAACATCGTGATGCAACCTGCACATATCTGAGAAGAAATTCAAAGATATGTGTGAAGTCAACCAACCCACACTTAGCCAGCGTAGTTGACTATGGCCTAATCACCCTTAACTTAGGGTAGGCTCTGAGCCCCTCAGTGGGGACGTATAGTGAGCTGATGATGAGGTGAAGTAAATTATATGTTTTAAAATATGAATAGATTGTTTAGTTAGATGGGAAAATGTTTTTTTTTAACAGATATATTTTTAAATTTAAAAGTTTTACTGTAAAATTTGCATATTCTCTATGGTTTATGTTATATCCACGTGTTATAAATTCATAATGTTTCCCATTAAAAAAGTAATAAAAATAAATAAACCACTGCAAAACAAAACCAATGGGGTTAGTTCATACCTAATTATTCCGGTCGAAACGGGATATTGTTTATGTCATATACCAGTTTGAACTAGATTTATCCAGAAATTTATTGCGCTTGTTAATCGATAACTGAACGCAGCCGTCTCGGAACTAATCGTGTTTATACTTTCTTTTTTATTCGATAACACTTAGAAAATTAAAAACAAAATCTCCATAAGTTAGACATAATTCACTGTAAGAATTTTATAATACGGAACAGAGGCGCGATCGTGAAGGGACTTAGGATCGGTAAGATCCCACCACAGGTTGTTTTAAGCCAGTAAATCAAAACAAAAATGTATTATGTGTAAAAAATATAAAAAAACAGCTGATTATTGTAATTTAACATAATGAATATGTGAAAAAAGGACAGACCAAAACTCTGTATATGTCTTTTTGTTAAAAAAATTATGATACAAAAATAACAAAAAAAACATTAGTCAAAAATCCACGCCGATAGTAAATTCACGATATAAAAAGATTGACGTATGCTTAATCTGAAATGTATTTCAACCATTCTAATCTTTATATCAAGTCTCTAATTGTTTGATTTAAATTTTAATAAATATTCTTCCGTTAATAAACACTTGATAATAAATACAATGTCACCTTAACTTGACCTAGGAGACTGCAAAGAAGGTTGTCTTACCGCAGTTAACCACGTATCTACACGTCGTGGAAAACAACATTAAAAATTAATGGATCTTCATGGTACACGCGTAACAATTCTTATCAACTGACTTCTTGTTTTAAGTGCATTATTTCTGCTACACTTGTCAATTTATTGTACACTTAATACCAATTGTTTTAAGGTATAATATCGCTTGTTTTAATTTATATTCAGTGTAGATTTATATGAGAAACGTGATCCGTAATCCATGACCATTCACAACGTTATCGTTTTACTAATTTCTTTGCCTACAACTGTGATTGAATACAATTGAAAAAAAAAACAATAATGCATATCGATATCTCGTGATATTCAAACGTGATTTTAATAAATTGTTTTTTTTACAGCCAGTATTTTTTTATCAGATAAAAGAGCATAGGGAACATCGTAATGTTCATCGACCCCTCTGGACATCTGCAATACCAGAGGAACCGCTGATACGTTGACTTCGAGATGGTGATAATCTCGTTTCTTGAAGGACCCTAAGTCGTACACGTTCCACAACGCGGCTGTGCGAGGTAGAAAATATCCCGAAAAGCGCACTGTTGTGGATTGGTAGCCATCGAGATGGTGTGAATCGTAACTTGGAAGTTAACAATTTTGTTTCCGGTTTTAGAACTACGACGTCGTAATATATTTAGCACTATATATAAAACTTATACTTGAGATATATAGAGAATTAATAAAATAACAATTAGCATAATCCAATAATTGGAAATAAATTGCAAATTTTACTCTTAGACTATACTCCTAGACTCTCTCTCTCTCTCTCCCTAGCTTGCATCCCACAAGGTGGTGGGGTCACCTTTCCCTATCCGTCTCTTCCACTTCGCTCTACTATACTACTAGACTATTAACGCTATAAATTAAAGGATGCTGCCACGGTTGAGTTATTTCTTGCAATTAAATGAGTTTTCAATCAAATAAATTAATTGCCATCCTTAAGTAACTACCATTGTCGGTTATTTGCTGTGAAATTACTTTGTTGTTCTTTAAACATATTGTTTTGCTTTATATCTTGCTGTATTACTAATAATATAAATGCGTTTAAAATAATGTATGGATGTTAGAAAGCATCCAGAACGGCTCCACAGATCTTGATGAAACGAACAGATATTATAAATTCGCTACAACTTGGATCTAGAGTCCGTGTTTAGTATTTTAAAGTGAAATCAGTTGTTTTAGAAAAGGTCCATTTGCCACCTACATTGCTCCTTTTAAATTATATATTTAAATATTGCGTAAATCACTTTCTAAACTACTATACAAGATGCATATAAAATATTTAAGTGATTTAAACAAGCTCCAACATTATACCATATAAAGTATCGAATAAAACACAAGTCTAGCCAAAGAAATCTAGTTAAATCTGTCACTTACGACATCTTTTTTTCATAGCACGACGAGCATTGGGAATGCATTTCTAGACCGTTTTAGAAAACCTAGTACCGTCTTAGATGGTGAATGCATCCGCCATTTAAAATATAAGTCCATGTGCCGACCAGTTTTTACTTGACTACGCCTAGGTACTGCTAAGCAACCTAGAAAATTGAGGCGATTCTGTGAACTTTTACTATGGCCCCGTTGTGAAATCACATCAACGTTTATCAGAAATTGTAGGCCATCCATTGCTGGTTTATTATGAAGAGTTCATCTACCTGTATTGACTTTACCAGTAATGGAAAGTATAGTAAGACTTTACGTTTAAAGTCGTTTGGTTGGCATGTTTATAGGTAAGGGTTTGTGTAGTAGATCTTTCTGCCTTCACTTTAGTTGCTAGGCGAATATTGCGCTTGTAGTAGTGAGTGCAGTGCCCGAGGCCTTAGTGATGTTATCCACTTTTAATGTTATCGATATAATATACAATATTTGTGTTATTTCCACTTTACCTGTCCTAATATCTTGACTGTATTTTAAAGATGTTTTAGGATTTGTAAAATCTATTGAATTCTATTTCACATTACAGTACTAGGGATGTAACAAAAGGAGGAAAAATCAAGCCAAGAAATGAATTATTAGTAAAAAATTAGCTAACATAAATACGCTTTTCCATTTCTAAATAGATCGCTCAGACGACTTGACTTATCTTCTACAATTATTAATGAGACGATTGCTTAATTTTATTTTCCTAGTTTGAAAATCAATCGACCCTAAATTCCCTTTCAAGATAATCGATTTTACAGCAAATGGTACACCGTTATAACAATCGCGAAACAAATCAGACCACGTACAAATTACTGTATACAGCGATATATTGCGAAAACCTAAAACAACGCACGTCAAGCGTCGAACGTCGACACTTAATAGGTTATTACGAGTCTCATTTCGACATCCCTTTCTGCAACTTGCACAACACTATTATTATCATAGCAACACGCACACATGCGCATACTGCATACGATAATAGGAACAACCGAGTTACGATCACCGCTCATAAAACATCAATCATTCGAAAGACAACCTTATCACGATAGAATAAAGGTTATCATTATTTGTTGGAGTATATTTGTTATTGTGTGGAGTCATCGACCCGTAGCTACAACCTACCCCAATGTGAAAAATATAAATGTTTTGTAAATATGTATTTTCAGTGTTGCAATTTTGAACGAACGTTATAAATGTTCGTACAAGCATCCGAAATAACTGGACGGAAGTTACGCCACTTAAACTTTCGACATGCTACTATTTCTGATCCCTCTTTCACATGGCGACCGAAGACCGACGACCGGCGACTGCTGTACGAACTTGTGACTTTATTACACAAACCCCGTTTTGATACAACGTGATTTTATTCAAGATTGATTTCAATAACAATCAGATGAATATTTCAACATGAACCCGTTATGTATATTGCAGAGATTAAGGTATGATTCCACTGTCATAATTCAGTCTACTAATCTTTAATTAGTGGAATGTCCTGGTTAAAAATGCTTTCAGCTGCTACCACGTAATTCTGTAACCTAAAAAAAACATGGTTCATCATCATCAGCAGCAGGGCACGAAGCCTACCATAAGTTAGGGGTGACTAGGCCATAGTCAACCACGCTGGCCAAGTGGGGGTTGGTTGACTTCACACATATCTTATGAATTTCTTCTCAGATATGTGCAGCATCACGATGTTTCCCTTCACCGTAAGAACGTTGGAAAAATGTACATATGTAAATCGGAAATAAATAGATACATTGGTACATGGCGGGATTCGAACCCAGGACCTGCAGATTGCAAGTCAAGTGCTTGATTCCTGAGCCACTGACGCTCTTGGTTAATCTTTTACATGTATCTGTGCACGTAATTACTATGTTATCTGTGGGCGCGGGTGACAGGCGGGATAAACATAAATTTATATTTATTACTGCGCAAACGCAATAAATTCAACCTAATGAACACTTCACCTATGACCTCTCTCCCTTCTAAGGGCGGCATACGGGAACATGGTCAACAAAATATTGATAATTTTTTGCATCTAATCATACTAAGAAGGACGAAGTATGGATGTATTTTATTAAATAAGATATGTGTAAAAAGGTATATTCAGATATGACGGTTGATAGTACAGTCAGCTGCATAAATGTATATACAGCATCTATTGGATGGATGGTAGAAAGTTTAGGTGGATGGAACAGCTCAACGGATTTTGATGAAACTTGACACACGGGTAGAACATAATGTGGAAGAACGCATAAGCTATTAAGTGTTTTTTTCTAATTCCACGCGGACGGAGTCCTGGCCGAGAGTTAGTGTATACATATTAATATAGCTGACTGTACAGACTGAGACTACGATGATTTTGACGATTATTTATCTATCTGTATACTCGTAAGTTCAACACTATTGTAGTAATATTTAGTTTATTTACAGTAATAAATTATTCTCTACGTAGGCAACGTTTGTAATCAAGTGTTGTGTTGGAGGTCGAACCATTCACCTGTTTCGAAGTTTCTCGTTTGAATTTGATAACATTCTGTTTTAAATACTTCCCAAGATTAATATAGATTAAACACTAACAAATAAAGGTAAAATGTTTAATTGTTTTAGATTAAATGAAAAACTATTGAACGGATATTAAAATCTACTTTATTTTGCATAACTGAGCCTTTTAGGGAATGAGAATAACAAAACGTTATGGCGAAGAAAAAAAAATTGGTTAAATATGTGACTTTTTCATCCATTTCTTCATCTTATATATAAAATACTCGTGTCACAATTTTCGTTCCCATACTCCTTCGATACGGCTTGACCGATTCTCATGAAATTTTGTGAGCATATTGAATAGGTCTGAGAATCGGCCAACATCTATTTTTAATCCCGCGCGGACGGAGTCGCGGGCGACAGCTAGTTTATCTAAAATAGGATAATAATGATATGAATCACTTAAAGTTATTTTTTTATTCTATCTTTAATAATGGTCGAAGCAATAAATAATTAAAAAAACCATAATTGCTTTCTCAATATAAAATGGTCTGATTACATCTAAACTCGTTTCCTTTATTCGCTTATATCTTCATCTAGTTTACCTTTTAATATGATTTTAGTGCATTACGTAATAATGTTGCATCAGAGAACATCTGATAAGTTTATATAATAGTATAGTGGTATTCATATTTCTTCGATTTCTAAGTTTTTATGTTTCCATAGTAACATATATCTACGCTACTGACTGTGAGTTTCTGAGATCAAAATCCTTGTTTAAAACATATCATATATCTTGACATATATCTCTGATTTGTTAAAGATAATGACAGGGTGACGATATTTTTTATACAAAGATTTTTGTCTAGGAACCCAACGGTGAATAATGGTTAACCGTACTAAGTCTACTAGTACTAGGAGTACTAGAAGTAGTTGGACACTCCTTCATTAGAGTTCTCCTAAAACTACACTAATTCCTCCTAAAAAGGCTACTTATGTTTTTATTTTAATTTCATGCGTACCAATTTGCAAAAAGCAAGTTAAGAGTGTTGACAAATCTTTGGTGCATATTTCCCACTGGTGGGAGTTGGGACAAGAAAGTCTCGACGTCGGTTAGTGGCTGATGTCTACTGGTGGTTCGCGATGCGATTGATGTACAGTCGAAACCGGTGTTGCTGCGTGCCTTCAAATGTCACGTACACTCGCACACAAAAGTGCTTTTAACTAAATCGTAATATTCTTTAACAAAATTTCTAAAAGAACTTTACCTTGAATTTCTACTGACGAGATATCTGAGGGAAAAATATTGTTGTCTCAGGTTTTTCAAGGACAATAAAAGAGAGAGAGAAACAAAAAATGTAGTCACTTATTACAAGTTTCCAGTACTAAAATTATGAAATTAAATGTGTTGTAAATAATATTTACACAAAATTATTATAAGACAAAGGTGTCAGGGCTTAATTGTAAGTATTCAAGGCTGGTTTGTCAGACAGGCTGACGTTATGTAAAGTTTAATGAACTGCGACTGATTTAGCATACATACATCTTATGTAAGTTTCACACGAGGGTAGAAGTCACAACGCGGTGGCACCAGTCCAGGTGACATAACCAAAGTTGATTGATCCGTATATTTATTACTTACTTTTTACTCCGAATGTTACTTCGGCTAAAGACAGTTTGTGTGAGGGCTATAGGGGGAGCTGTCGCAGCTGAAACAGGCGGGGTCGCGGACAAAAGCGCAAGCTTGGTGGCATCGCCACCATGCATTGCAGGAAAAGAAGGGTTTAGTGGGTATGCTATCGAGGAAAAAATCTTGCATAACTATCGTGTCCCCCTGGGTATGCATAAAGCATTTTTCTTTAAAAAAAAGGCTATATGTACTTTTTTGACAGTAACTGTGCGTACAAAGCAGTACTGCAATATCTATTGCTCTGTCAGACAGTTTTACCCTCGTGGAAATCAGACAGGTAAAGCCAAGGCGAGCGCAGTCACGACTCGAGGTGCATGCTTGCATTTTAAACTATACATATTCATCATCAATTGAACGCATCTGTTTGTATGTTATATGGGAGTCAAATTTTATTGAAAAACTAGTAACCGTGTTTTTCTGAGACCAAAATCTCTTTTTAAAACATATTGTTATCTCTGTTTTGACAGAGTAAATACAAGAAATATAATACTAAAGTACACATCCATGAGTCTTTAAAAAGTTACTTTCTTGTCTATAAGTACAAATAAAGTGTTGAAGGTAAATAAGTAGAATCACTTCGAGTTTCAGCCCTGCAAGTTCGAGCGTCCATCAGTCTGTTAGTTCAGCACTTAACATCTCATTTTATGTAAATGTCATGCAAACACTTGCGTACTCGACTGTACCACGAGTATTAGAAAGCGAGTGGCGCCACCGTCGCCACCTTTAAACTTTAATTATACCAATCGGATGAATAACAATAATCTAATACTTTGACTTTGAAAAGACAGGACTTGATAAGCGCATTACTCCGTCCAAATAAAAAACAATAAGATCTAAACTTGCTTAATTGTGTGCTCGTTTTGTGTGTAAATTTTGAGTGAATTTGAGTTCACAAAAATTTCACAATTTTTCGTGCACATTTCGTGCAAATCTTCCTCGTCTTTTCTTTGTGCAATTACTAAAGGTTGAGACTCATGTGATATAACATATTAGGTTGAATTATCTCTTCCATATTTTTATAATTAATCACATGAATGTAACAAAGACAATTGAAAACCAGCGCAGGGACTGTTTAGACCGTCCCTGCATGAGCTTGATCCTTTTGCATTTTCTTTAATTATAATCTTTGCTTTCTGTTTTTTCTCTTGTATCTGTGTGGTAATAAATTCCTTTCTTTCTTTATCTCACCCTAAAATAACAGAATTTATTTGTTACCTCTTCGTCTAGTCCATATCTCTATATTCAAAGATGTAATACATGAAAGTTGTTCGTAAGTTTTACTGCTGGAAGGCGCCGTCGAAACAAGTTTTGCTGTCACGAATTTTTTAAGACATAGTATTATATATCAACTATTTTTACGATTTTGAATTATAGCCCATTTGGAACGACTGCCGTTTTATTATCTGTGTTAAATTTAATTGCTGCTAAGATTTAAAAAAGCAAGTTTTACAAAACTGTAAAGTATAAACAGTTGACATGGTGTTAAAATGATTTTAAAACTATTTTCTAAAATTAGCTTTATTGTTACCAGTTTAGTTGCTGTAGTTGTTACTGTTTGTTATTCACTATGACCTAATCACCCTTAACTTAGGGTAGGCTCTGGGCCCCTCGGTGGAGACGTATAGTGAGCTGATGATGATGATTGTTACTAGCTGTTGTGAATGTCATTTCATTCATCTGTCGGTACAATCTTACTAATATTATGCGAATGATTGGATGGATGGATGTTTGTTAGAAGGTATCTCCAGAACCGCTGCATTGATCTCGCTGAAATTTGGCATAGATGTAGAACATAGCCTGAAAGAACCGTTGGCGACAGCTAGCATGTTATAAATGCGAATGTTTTGAATGACTAGATGGATGTTTGTTAAAAGGTATCTCCAGAAATCCAGAATCTGCTATAGAAAATAACCTGAAGGAACACATGTGTTATTAATTACGTTTTTTTTTATTCCGCGCGAACACAGTCGTTCTTCACAGTTAGTTACCAATAAATAAAATAAATACCATAAGACCTCTAATTATATCTATACCATCTTTAGGATTCCTCTTTCTGTCTACCCCAGCTTAATTAGTTGTTTGAATACATTGTTATGTATATCCAGTGGTTATTCTAAACAGTAAATATAAATGCAAATGTGTGCCCGAATGCAAGATGGCGGCCGCGTGGGCGCAAGAGGCGCCTTCTTGTTTACAATCAATAACCAAATATGTCTCCGAAGTATATTTGCATTTTTTATTATATGCACATATATTAATAGTCAAAGTTGATTTTTTTTATTACCACACTCTGCCTACGATTATTTCTTTTTATGTCTATACCTATATACAACTATTGATGAAAAAAATCTAGAAATACTTGTTTCAAAACATTTTAAAGTCTATTGATATGACGTACAAGTTTGTAGCCGTTTTGTAAGTAAAGAAAAAGTAGTTTTATAACTACGGTGAATTAGAATCAGTGTTGAAAATGGTATAGAGAGCGTAAGATCAGCAAAAAGTTTGAATGAAAATGAACCTGGCTAGAAACAATAGAACGAGTTTAATTTAAACACTGAAAATAAAACATGAAAACTTATGTCAATTGCCTCCTCAGTCCTCTCAAAAAAAAACATAAAAACAATTATTATGCTAGACATATAACACAAAACAGTGTAATAAACAAAGAGAGGAGACATGATTTTTACACATCATCTATAAAAGTTCAAAGTTTATAAATGAAAGCTGGAAACAAACAGAGAGTTCATTTAATCTATGAACCACCTCCGTGTTTGGATTATTCCGCAGCGTGTTTGTGCGGGACGTCTGTCAATCAACTTGACGTACGACAAGTTAGCCCGCGGGGTCAGCGCATTGTCTGCGGCTACAATGTTGCCAATAATGCGCGAAGCTGACGTGTTTAGATGTCTTGTATTCCTATAGACTAAACAAACAGCAGCGGGGTTAGACAAAGTGTATTCGCTCCGAAGCGTTTCCATAACGAACTTCAAAAATGTATAGAACTGACGCGTGACAATCACATGACTTATCGAAAATTACTGTCAGTTCTATACATTTTTGAAGCTCTTTATGGAAGCACTTTGGAACGAACGTATTTTATCTAGCCCCCACCGTGCATAGATCGTTATCTTCAAGCTATTTTTCAATAATTGTTCAAATTTATCTGACTCGAAGGACCAATTACTTCGAAACTTTTTTGATACCTCCGTATACAAATTAAATAGTTTATCGACTTATTCTAGTAGCCTTAACGAACAAATTAACTCTAACATACACAAAACTATAAAAAAGTAAAAACCAAAACGCCTCGGGCGCAACAAGATTAGATTCGGGGTTGAAGACCCTTCGAGAACTTTTTCGTTTTCCATTCACTATAATTGATTTTATAATTGACTCTTGTTCCAATTAATAATATTAATTTATAACGGCAGTAGCAATAAGAAGAAACCTTGATCGAGCCCTTATCTATAATAGTAGACTGGTAACATTTGTCTAGTTCTAGCTACCGTCGTGTACTGCCGAGTGGGACCGAATGTTCCCGAGAGAGGTCGTTGCCCCGACCCACATCCCGGCCACATAATGCCCCAGCGCAGATGTGCGCTGTTACTAACTGAATCTGTAAATATAAAACTAACTATTTTACTGCGACTTTACTTGTTTACTCTAATGACTGTAAACTATTTGAGAAAAAAGAAAGAGTATCTAAAGAGGTAGAGTCCAGACTGACTTGATGCGGTAAAATTTGACCTATCAGAAGGAATGAATGATTCTTTTCTAATTATGAATAACTCTTATCCTCTTTTCTTTTCTATCTTTAATATAAGAAATAGAACTTATTAAATTACGTTTAAAAACTTGTTTACGGACGTTTTTCTACGTTTAGAAAATTAAGTGCGAAGATGTTATCACGCAGATAGAGCCGTACAATCTTCTTTCTCTAAAAATACATAGCGTACTGGCACAAAAAACAATCTAATCTAATTAGACAATGAACATTTTCAGGCCACGTAAAAATATTTAACCACACCATTAGATCGTTTAAATAAGCATTCGTACAATATGGCGCCAAAACATTAATTTGTTGATGTTCTGAATTCCTGTTTGCAATTCGCGGGCCTCGTTCTATTTCGCAATGTTTAACAACTGAGATGGAATTGTTTGACTAACCTTCGAAATAATTCGTATTGTTCTTTCAATGCCGTACGTCTAATAAACACCTAAAATAACATGATAATTAAAGTAATAATTCTATATTACGAAAAACCATATTTTGCTGTGAAACAAACGAATCTAAAATATTACTGGCCGTTGAGAAAAAAAACGTTCATTGTCAGCTGGCGTTTACGATGTGCGCGGGAAAATTATGGCTGTATTTTATCAATAATCATAAAGAAAAACAAAATGGCTGACTCTTTTTTTTTATTTAAAAAGAATAGGAAATTAAAACAAAAGAATTTTATTGCTTTTTATTAGCAATATTAAATTAATTTTACGTTCTGTATTAATTGCGTTGGTTTAATTTTATTAATGTTATAATTGCAGTTTGAAGACCGGTTTAAAGTGATAATCAAGTTAGCCCAGCAAATTGCAGTTATTTTAGTGAGATCAAAGTATATTTTTATCCCAACTAGCTAATTGCATTTTAATTAATAAAAGCGGTAAAAAATATCCGATTTCATTAGAAAATTAAATCAAACATTAATTTCATGTTAAAAAAAAGATTGAAGAATAAAAATGTCATAGAATAAAAAAATTCTAATTGTCATTTTGACGCGCGTAAAAATTTGTCCAACTGTCAAAAGCGAGCACAGACTAAGCAAAGATTATACTGGCTACTTCAAAAGACTTTAAGTACTAAATGTAAACATGTATTTAGTAAATACTCATTAGTCCTTGGAAATCACTTAGTACGTGTTGTCAGTGATCAGAAGCACGCTGCGTTGCCTAATGGATATATTGTGTCGCGCTAAAGGCTTTTTTGTTATTGCCCATTGTTACACTGTTTAATGATCACACAGACATACGCTTAAGTCTTGTTTCTACATATATATTAGGCTGGATACTAGTTGTTATTGCATTTTGTATTCTAAAGGTACGCGTCCATTGGTCCGCATCACACGCACGCGGTAAACGGATTTACTTTGTTTTCCGATGCGTGCGGTGCGGATGGACGCAGTGCTATGTAAAATCATACAAAGCAAACTAAAATCCGTTGCGGGAAATGCGTGCGATGCGTCCGGCAAGAGACAATGGATGCGTGCCTTAACTTTTACAAAATTGATGACTTAAGGCACGGATGACTTTTTAAAATGTACCTAAATAAAAGAGCAAATTTAATTTTAATAAATTTTTAAAATTACATCATCGTTATAAATATTTAGAGCTAAAATTCTAAAATCGATTACGTTGAAGAAGATTTATTTTTCAACATATCGATTAATCGTATTTATAATTCAAATCAAGATGGAATGTAGAAGCATTCGAAACATTTCGTAGTAGTGGAGTCAATCGATTATCTCGGTCGATTCCGATTCGATTGTTGAAGTAATAATCGAATTGGATCCCGTGTCGAACATTCAACGATCGGTAGAATAACACACTATCAATCGATTAACATACGATTGAGCCTAAGAATAGACTAAAATGTTTTTTTTTTTAACATTTGTAAACGAGTTTTAAAATAAATTACAGATATCAGCGTGACTTAGCATTTTTTAATACAATTCAAATAATATTTTATATCTATAATAACTAACATCTTACTATTATTACTAATGCGAATGTTTAAATGGATGGATGGATATTTGTTACGTATGCATAGATCTCGTTGAAATTTTGGATAGTTGTAGAACATAGTCTAGAAGAAGACATAGACAACTAATTTAGTTTTTTTTTTACTAATTAGCTACTAAATAAGTTTTTAAAGACAATAATTATAAATTCTACACATGTGATATCCCTAAAGGAACATTACACGAAATGAAAACCACAATAAAAACATAATTCTCCATTTTAATGTAATTACTAACCTATAATTCTCGAAAGTCCCGCCCTTTTCACATTTAAAAATGGCAGCCGGCGTGCCCATTTGTACCTAAATCACCGGCGATACCGAATTACGCGGCCCTTCGCTTGATTACAAATGAATGCCTTATAATTATTATAAAATGTATTGCCATTAGTATAATTATATACAATATTTCAAATCAAAATGATATGTGATTATTGAATTAAAGAGTAATAAAAATGAGAAAGTTAGAAGATTAAGTTCAAGTTATATTACTAAGTTATATTAATCGTAATATAGGGTAAGACTTCAAAGTAGTATCGTAATTTTAGTATCCTTATTTCGTTATTTTTAATATAGTTTTAACTTTTTTAATGCTCTGAATGCAGGCTTACTCCTAGTCCAGAAGTAACAAACACACTGGAGTGGCGATTGATATTAGATTTGCCTCTATGTCATTAAGTTATCACGGAAGTAAATTGCAAAAGTAACAAACATATCATCATCAGCTCACTATACATACCCACACGAAAGGCTCGAGGGGCTCGGAGCCTACCTTAATTTAAGGGTTACAAAGCCATAGTCAACCACGCTGGCTCAGTACCTGTAAATTGACTTCACACATATCATTGATTTCCTCTCAGATATGTGCAGGTTGCATTACGATGTTTGCCTACACGTCGGATAAATGTATATATGTAAATCGAAAATTTAAAACCTCACAATCATATATTACTAATATAAATGCGAATGTTTGAATGGATGGAGAGATTTTTGTTAGAAGGTGTTTTAAGAACAGCCGCATGAATCTCGCTGAAATTGGATCTATGTTCTACATGGTCTAGAATAACCCATATGCTATTAATTTAGTTGTTCAATTCCGCGCGGATAAAGTCGCGAACGCTAGCTAGTTATTTAATAAATCTAAAAAAATTACAAATATTTTATTGCACGTAAAACGAATAATTTTATTTCTTTACGTTCATTAGTAAGGTCACTTGCATACGTATCCTAGAATACACGCACATAAATTTCAAAATGTGTCATCACCTAGAAACTCCTGTATAATATTTAATTTAGTCACAGATAAAAGTGCACTTATCGTAAATCTACGTTGAATTATTCGTGTTATAAAACAAAAAAATAACTTTGTAGATCTCGTTAAAGTGGTATACGACAAAATAATTATTTCCTACGATAACTTCTGGGAAGCACTTCTAGTGAATTCTATCTTGTATCAATGTAAATCATGAAATTTATTCGCATCGTATCTAGAATAGATAAATGAAGATACATATTTGTGAGTTCACACTGACTAAACATTCATATACAAACATGTTGTTAAGCTGAAATTTCAGAAAAAAATCAAGACTACGACCAAGATGCTGAAAAGTAACTACATTTCTTACCGTGAGTTTCTGAGACCAAAATTGCACATTTAAAACGATTCATAATATATTTTAATTTTGTTCGAATAAACTGTATTTCACCCATAAAAACATTAAAACATTTAGTCAAATCGAATGTTTTATACAGAGATTTAGGTCTCCGAAACCCACGGTAAGTCAAAGAAAATAAACACAAAGAAAGAGAAAGTTAAGTTACCAGATAATGGTGTAGATTTAACTGAATTTAACATTAATTTATATCAAGAAAATTTCCCGTAAAACAATAATCGTAAACCTTAAACTCAGTTTCACAAACAATACGGTCTTTTCACGTCTATTCGTGTTTTAATAACCAAGTATCCAGAATTTAATAACCTCTGTTATTAAAATTAACATTGAAACCAAATCACAACGAAATGAAGGTATTAAAAGGACCGGTTAATAGCTCATTTGTTATTCTATCCGATGAGTTTTGAGGGAACTTGCCTCAACCCTCTACAAAACATATACGCTTTGCAATTATTTCCCTTGTCTCTATTCATAATGATTACCCCTTTTGCATTAATCCAAATATCCTTTAATTCGTAGACGGAAATGTTTAGCATTTTACCATTTGTAATGTTACTAAATATTTTTTTTTATTCCATAAGGTGGCAAACGAGCGAGCGGCCACTTGAAATTGCTGAAATAGCGAAGTGATCGTTGCCCATAGACATATACAATTGCATATGCGTTGCCTACCTTTAATCGACGGAGGAGAGGATGCACAGAAAGAAAATATTTCCCTTTTCATGCATCCTCTCATCCGGAAAGTCCACTTCCACTTCCCAGCCTTTCCATATAAGAAAAAGGGTGGGAAGGGAAAGAGGACTAAATTAGGCCTCCGGGACGCAATCTGAATATATTTCTATAATAATAAATTTGTGTAAACATTTTCAACACAAAGAAACAAGTGTAGAAAACGTCAGCTGCTTTTGATTATTCATATTAAAACAAATGAACGTCAAATATCTGGTACTTATATCTACAATTAGCTTTTGTTTGCGTCTCCATTCGCGCGTAATGAAAAAGAAATTGTAGCCTTTTTGTTCTTCCAATGTTCTACATCTATGCCAAATTTCATCGAAATCCATGCAGCCGTTCTGGAAATACCTTTTAACAAACATCCATCACTCTATCCATCTAAACATTCGCAACTTGCTGCCTGTGACACCGATCGCGCGCAATTAAGAAAAAACTTAATTAGTAGCCTATGTGTTCATACAGATTATCTTCTACATCTGTACCAAATTTCAGCGAAATCCGTCGGGCTGTTCCAACAAACATCCATCTTAATATTGGCATTTATAAGTAAGATAATTTATTACAATGAATAAACTAACATTTGATCGGTTCCAGCTTAGTTTTCAATCAATAAATTCACATAACTACTAATTCTAGTAGAATTTCAATGCTGACGATAGTTGCAACAATGTAGATAAAATGACGTCATTAGTGGACGTGGGCGCGAGTGGGGAAGTGTAGACCGACATGTCGTCGACCTGTTTATTTTTATTGCCCGCTATTTCCTACACGTTACGCACTAGACTAGATACGATTCGACACATCACTGAACTGGTAAATAACGTGATTTACTTACGAATGTATTAAAGATAACCTCGCGTTATTTAAAAATCATGCCTCATCTAGAAAGCTCTATAACTCTATAGCGTTGTGGAATTTTAAGAAAAAAAAGTGAACCTTTTTTTTATATTATTTGTTATCTTGTTTAACCTTTTTATAAAATAAAAGCTTATTTGCGTTACAATTTAATAACAAATAATAGTAACATTGTTATATAATCTTTAAAATATAAAGCAAAAACAAGGATCTATGATCCAGTGTATCTGGTTTGTCTTTCTCTTTAGTTCCATAAGAGGTTAAGTGCTGAATGTCACACAGAGTAGAACAAAACACAGCCCTGCCATAGTTTGACGCACACTCAGAAGATAGAATAGTCCTGTTAAGCATTACTAGAATCCCTATCTACCTACTGTTAGGAAGAAAATCTGACACTGTGCCGGTGTAGCGCAACACTAGCCTTATTATGTCGACGTTTATGTCCCCTCACTAATCATTTTGATACTTGACTTTGTAATGAAAGCGCGCCATTCGCGCCAAAGGATTCTAATTAATAATGTGTAAGCTACCCTCGTGTGAAACTAGCATTAATTTTTATAGTTCACAAGTGCCAGTAATGACTATTGCGGCTAGACTGATGAAATAAAAAGTTGTTTTAAAAATCTCTTTTAAATTAGAAACGATAAAACATTTAAGAAATGGGTTGAATGATCTGCAAGAAAAAAAAACGGTTTTTTTTGTGGCTACAATACTCATGACGTCTATTCTTGAAGATGCGTAATAAAGAGATCTCATTTATGTTCGCGATGGTACATTAATTTTCACTGGATTGATATGTACAGTTAGGAAGAAAATCCAACACCGTGCCGGTGTACTGGTACAACACTAGCCTTACTAAAATGTCGACGTTTATGGCCCCTCACTAATCAATCTGACACTTGATTAGGTAACGAAAGCGCGCCATTCGCGCCAAAGGATTCTAACTAATAAAGTATGAAAAATATTAAAAGCAAGTTAAAACCTTTTATGACATTCTAGACTCTCTTCCGAGTGTGTCAGCCTACTAGGGGAGTCTAGGCCATAGTCAACCACGCTGGACCAGCACGAGTTGACTTCACACATATATGTCATGCCTCATTCTTAAAAAACGCACGGCAAACTACATGGAAAACTGAGCTTGCGCATAAATAAGTAACAATCGGTAGACACGGACAGGTCGAAACCGCATGGCCTCCTCCAAGATGGAGCGATGACCTGGTCAAGGTTGCCGAAGTATCCTGGATGCGGGTAGTACAGGACCGACATTGACTTTTGGGTGAGGCCTGTACCCAGTAGTGGACGTCATATAGAAGAAAAACAGAGAGATAAGAATTAGTTAATTAAAATTTTTCGTTAATAACCTTTGCTTGCTATCAGTGTAACCGTGAACTATATGCCTATTTCAACCACGTTTCGCAGGAGATATTCTACGCTTGGTTACAACTAGATTTATCTTTTGCGCAATTCAACGAATGTTCTTAATTGCACCCAATTGTTTGCTACAATGGTGTGACAATTATATTTACATGGACTTTAGTTACATTTTAATAGTAATACGTATATTAAATATAAAATTATTCACACTTAAGTGTAACTAAAAAACACGCAGGAAAATAGTGGTAGAGTCGTGGTAAGAATTAGTTTGAATAGAATCCAACTTTAAGAGTGGTAGAGCCCGCTTTAACATCTTCGCACGAATCGGCCCGGCTCGCCCGGTGAAATACCACGACCACACAGAAGACACGCGTCAAGTGGAAGCAATTCCGCGTTTTGTCTGATGACTGTGAGTCCCGGAGTCCTAATTTAGTCCTCTTTCCCTTGCCACCCTTTTTCTTATAAGGAAAGAATGGGAAGTGGAAGTGGATTTTCCGGATGAGTGGATGCATGGGAAGGGAAAATATTTTCTTTCCGTGCATCCTTCCGTTGATTAAAGGTAGGCAACGCATATGCAATTACGTATGTCTATGGGTAACTGTCACTTCGCTATTTCAGCGATTTCAGGTGGCCGCTCGCTCGTTTGCCACCTTACGATATGAAAAAAAAACTTTTATTTGCAAATCGTAAGCATCTGCTTTGACGAAGTCTTTGTTACTAATTTATTTACCAACGAAAAACTATTGTATTAACTATATAATAATAGACGTCGGCCGCGACTCTATCTGCGTGAATTTAAATAATTAGTAGCCTATATGTTCTTCCAGACTATGTTCTACATCTATGACAAATTTCAGCAAGATCTATACAGCCGTTCTAGAGATACCTTCTAACATTTATAATATAGGTTTAATAAGATTTAAGATTTACAAAGTTCCTACGAATAAAGGAAAATCTTTAGATAAAAAAAAGAAAAACGAAAGATAACAAATTCTACTATATATTAAAAACCTTTTTTGTTTTCTAATTTATAGCATTTTATTTCTTTATTGTATTTATAACATTTTACCGGTATATCTTGATATATTAAAAATACTCATCCAATAACTTAAACAACTAGATTTTTGTATGAAATGTTTGTTTATAAAACTATCATCCGGAAGAACCCGTCAATGATCCATTAAGACTTTCCTGTTTATTAAAGAATAGGCAAGTTTCCAGATCATATCAAACAATGTATTCTTGAAGCGTCAATAGCCCAATGGTTAAGGATACGGATTTCTGATCGTGTGGTCGGGGTTCGAATCCTGCAATTCGACTATTGTATCCCATATCCTAGCACAAGCCTAAAGCTTAATTGGAATGGTACAAGAAATATTAGTAAATTAACAAAAATCTACTAATATTTTAATAAAAAATTGTAATTGCCACATTCTTTGCCATCATCATCATCTATACGTCCCCACCGAGGGGCTCGGAGCCTACCCTGAGTTAAGGGTGATTAGGCCATAGTCAACCACGCTGGCCAAGCGTTAATTAATTGTTACTTGAGGAGGCACTTTAGTGTGGCTTAATGAGAAGAAATAGGAATTCTGAGTAGCCATTAGGGACTTTTACCGTAGGTTTCTGAGATCAAAATCTCTGTTTAAAATGTATTGTCACATATTATATTTTTATCAAAGATAACGACAGGTTTTCTTGTATGAAACTAATTTATTTTGTCTGCAGATGGATGGAAAGAAGGAAGGATGTTTGTTTGTTTAAAGATATCTCCAAAACTGCTGCATAAATCTTGTTAGAATTTACCATATATGTAGAACAAAGTCTGGAAGAACAGATGACTAATTAATTTTTTAGATTCGCGGGCGCCCGCTAGTTTGTATTTTAAACATTTAGCTTAACAATTGTGGTGTTCTATTTTTAATATAATGTTTTGTATAATTTTTTATTTTTTATATGAAATGTAATATATTAAAAATAAGTTAATAAATGTATAAGTGTATATACCATTCTTATCGTGTTAAATGTCGTGTAACAAAATAATACAACAAAAAATAACACGTGACAGCAATCGTGTTAGTAATGAATCAAATAGATGCATTATTATATTTTCACGCGTATTTTCAGAGGGAAAGCGCCACGCGCCCTCGCACGCCGCGCAACAAGGGCCTCTAATAAAAACAAAATGATTTATAGCTCGGACTTCATGTTGCCTGTCAAAGCACGCAACACAAATAATATATATACCCTTTGTATATGAATGGACAGAAAATAAAGTGAAAATTGTGCCCGATATTTAATCGTGTAAACCTTAATTTTCAAATGTATGTGTAAACTGTCATTCGCGACTCTGTCCGCGTAGAATGAATAAAAAACTTAATTAGTAGCCTATGTCTTCCAGACTATTTTCTACATCGATGCCAAATTTCATCGAGATCCGTTAAGCTGTTCTGGAGATACCTTCTAACAAACATCCATCTATCTATACCAGTCTTTCCCAAAGTGGGCGATAACGCCCCCTTGTGGGCGCTGCAGATCTCAAGTTGCGGGTTATAGTAAAAGTTTCGTTTAGAATTCTCCGTTAATATACATATATAGGTCACAATAATTAATTTAATTTGAAGTTATAGTGGTTTTTAAATATGTGAAAATATGTGGGCGCTAAAAATGTTTATTCTCAAAGTGGGCAGTAGACAAAATAAGTTTTGGAACCACTGATCTAAACATTCGCATTTATATCAATAAGATATTAGTTAGATTGCAAGCAAAGTCTTCACAAAGTTTGTCCCAAACATTTGTCAAATACGTGTGACAATCTCATGGTCAATTCCTTATAGCCCCAACGTCACTGACATTGGAATTCGGTTCCCTTTACGTCATCCAGCGCGGCGTCATGTTTCCGTGTTTGCTTTCCATTGTATCCGATTGACTTTGACGTTCGGATATGTTAATGCCAGAAATGACAATAACAACGTCAAAATATTTTCAATAATGAAGGCTGAGTTGTTTTTAAGTTTTTGTTATTCACAATAGACGGCCAGACAATCAATCGTACGGACAGAAAAATAGGTGTAAATAAAAAAAATATTAAATATTTTTAGGGTTCCGTACCTCGAAAGGAAAAAAACTGAACCTTTATAGGATCACTTTGTTGTCCGTCCGTCTGTCTGTCAAGACATCATTTATTTTAATCGCATTAAAAGTTTAAATTATTCTAATACAGTTCAGAAAACAAAAGACGAACTAATCTTAATTAAATTGTTGTTAACATATGATCTTATTAACCATGGGTTTCCGAAGTCAAAATACCTGTATAAAACATATCGTCATTGCTGTCATTATCTTTGAAAAAATAGAGATAAAAAAATGATTTAAACGTAGTTTATGATCTCGGAATATCACAGTAAACGGTGCCGAAGAATTTACAAGTGTGTGATATAAAAAGAATCTCATTTTGGTTCCAAATAGGCCGCGAGGAATACTGTGGTGATCAGAGTGGTCATAATTTTAACGTAGGCGTATCATCGCACTCACCTACTTATAATCAACTCTTGACTAAATCATCACAAAGAGTATGTGGTCCAGATTCGACATATTTAAAAATAATTTAACATAAAACAAATCTTTTGATTCCTAGAAATACAGTGAAGTAGAAATAGAATGTGTTACCGGGGGTTTCTGAGACCAGAATGTCACACACACGTTTTCTCTATTTTATCTAAGATGACACGTATATGTTTTTAAATTTTGGTTTTTGAAACCCACAATTTTTTCTATACCTAAATCAACATTTAACCTCTTATTTCTCTTATAAAATCTGAGATAAAAAATATATTTTTGTATCCGTTATTCAAGGTGTTAGATTTCGTATGCATTCTCAGAGGTTATAACGTGTTAGGTATTAACTGAAAACATTAATCTGCATTGTCACAAACGCATGTTAACGTTACGAAGTAACAATAAATAGAAACATTTGCGAATGTCTGCGAATTCGTGTCCCGGAATTTTAATATTCAAAAGTAATATATTCTGGTTGGTTGGGAACTTTGACTTTTAAGAGAAAGGACTATTCAAGCGCGCATTCTATCAAATAAAAACAATCAATAAGTAAGATTAGTGTTTGCTTGCGTGCATTTGTGTAAGTTATTTTAGTAAGTTTTGTGCTTATAAAGATGTTTAAATTCAAGGTGTCAGCATTATAAGTACATACGTGATTGTCACCTTTCACCTCACAGTAAAATGACAGAATTTAATTAGTCGTCGACTGTTTGCTTAATCCGTATCTCAATAGTCAAAGGTCTGGAGAGTTGCGGGCGTGCGCACGTGAGGACGTCTTTCTGGGTCAACCCAATAAGTGTTCAAGAAGAAACATAAATTCCTACGTCAGTGACGTGAGATTTCACTTTCACTGGATGTATGGATTACGAATGGTTAATCTATACATTGTAGTATTTGATGAATTGATAGTATTTTACAATCCTGGTTAGAGCCATACACGGACTGTGCCAACAGTCGGCGTACGTCAGCTGCTATAACGATATCTTGAAGCAGCCCGTGTATTGAAACCCTTAGACATGTAATTGTTTGGTTATGTAAAAATGTATCATTCGCTATTTACTACGTTTGGGCATCTACTTCTTATATAATGTCGCCCAGGGCTCCGTCCGCACGAAAATCAATAAAAAGTTAATTAGTAGCCTACGTGTTCTTTCAGGGTGTGCCAAATTTCAGTAAGATCCATAAAGTCGTTGTGTAGATACCTTCTAAAAAACATCTAACCAAACATTCGCATTTATAATATTAGTAAGATTTAAACGTTTGCATTCAATTTAAATTAAAAATGAAACATTTTATAATTACGTAATATACTAACTGCTGTGAGTATAAATAAACGCATAACCTGTCTATCACATTGTATTTTAACCAATTTAATCTATAATATTAAACGTCTGGTCAATATTGTAAAGATAACGTGTACACCAAGTATTTGAGTTGTCAACTCTATCTTTGTTGTAAGTTCTTAAGTTTTAGTTTATGCCTAAGTTATTTTATTAAATATATATGTTACCCGCGACTTCGCCTGCACGTTATTAAAAAAAAATTAACCTCTTCCAGAGTATGTTGTACATCCGTTCATCGAGATCCGTTGAGCTGCTCTGGAGATACCTTCTAACAAACATCCATGCATCTCAACTCTCGCATATAAAATATTAGTAAGATAAGACAGTAAGAAGTAAGATGTATATTCCTTTACTATCGAGAACATAGTAAGTTTGTATTGTATTAACTAAAAAAGTAAAAAGTCTTTTGTTGGAAAAAAAACTAGTTTAAAAAGTCAAAAGTACTGTTGATATTTAATGAAAAGGTTGTGGAAATACTTCTTATATATTATTTGGAAAAACGCAAAGACAAACAATGAACCAGTTTTTTTACAATACAACCTTTGTAGTCATACAAAGTTCATACAAATGACAATAAACTCATTAACATTCTTTTTAATATTAAAAATACTACGCAAATACACCCTGTATATAAATTTGTGATATCACATAGGAACATTCCAATTTTATTAATAGTACCTGTATGATTTTTTTTACATTGTGTTTTTTGGAAATTATATTTAAGTACGAATTACTAATAAAATGATGAAATATGAATATTTTTCGATCTTACCGATAGAAAAAGATAAAGTTTATGTTTAAGTTGATTATCGATAAAACACGAATAAAATGACATTTTTTAAAAATGATTCCTAACTAGATCGATTTATCGCCCCCGAAACCCCCTATATACTAAATTTTATGAAAATCGTTGGAGCTGATGCCGAGATTCCAATTATATATATACATATATATATTTACAAGAATTGCTCATTTAAAGATATAAGATGACTAGCACTGTCTTTATTAATATGCCAAAAGCCTATAATATGCCTGCGTACATCCCTACCCTTCCCGTCCAAGTTCTATCAAAATTGATCCAGCCGTTCCGGAGATTTGTAGGTAAGTAGCTGTTGCCCGCGACTCCATCAACGCCGAATTAAAATAAACGTTATAAGTAGCCTATGTGTTCTTCCAGAATATGTTCTACATCTGTGGAAAATTTAGTCAAGATTCGTTGAGCTCTTTCGGAGATACCTTCATACTTTTAGACATTATTATTTAGAATCCTTTGGCGCGAATGGCGCGCTTTCATTACAAAGGCAAGTGTCAGAATAATTAGTGAAGGGATATAAACGTCGACATTTTAGTAAAGCTAGTGTTGTGCCAGTACACCTGCACAGTGTCGGATTTTCTTCATAACAATACAAACATCCATCTATCCATCTAAAGTTTCGCATCTATAATATTAGTAAGATTAAATATAATAGTTTACTATAGTATTGTTTAGCATAGCATAGCATAGCTTTCTCTGTACGCAAGCTTAACTACGCTCAAGTGTTGACGTTTTAATACCATTTAAGGCGGGGATCAAATTTATGTGAGTGCTCGAGAGGTTCTATATAGGTCGTGTTTGTGATACAAAGCCTTCTGAACTTTGTTGTTAGCCTTGAGTCTCCGGGGAATCTCTACACGTATACCCAATAGCAAAATTATGTAGAACAATTTTTAAATTTTAAATTCTACTATACTTTACTTGTTACTAATATTATAAATGCGAAAGACATGATGGAAGGATGGTTGTTTGGATGGATGGCTCAATAGATCTTGATGGAATTTAGCACAAGCACAAGAATAGAGCTTAGTTGGTAAAAGAAATATTAGTAAATTTCCAAAAATTCTGCTAATATTTTATGAAGAAAAAACAAATCAAAAGCAAAATTTTAAAAAAATATCCGTTTTGTTTTATAATAATACTTTATCATGAAACGTGAGGAACTAAAATAATAAACAAATCTTTTTAACAACGTTAAGGTTACCAAATGGCCCTTAGACCTTGCGGCGTTGGCCTTTGCTCTTTCAACCGCGCTATTTTAGGGACTCAAGGCCCATTTAAAGTTTGTTTTCATTTATATATTAATGCATTTAATTGTTTATGTATTTTACGTGAGATAAGAAACATTTGAATTCGTAGAATATCTTTATATATATAATTCTTCTGTGAGTGTGTATGTCACTGAACTTCTTTCAAAAGACTGGACCGATTTTGATGAAATTTTTTGTGTCTGTTCAAGGGGATCTGGGAATGGTTTAGATTCACAATTTTGTCCGCTGGACAATGTTTTTTAATTAATTTTTAATTTATTAGTAGTTGTTGATTTTTGGAATGTTTTACATTGGATCCGACAGACGGCGCTACCATCGCTGTGTCAAATTTTAAATAATATTCGAATTAAAGACGTGTAGACAGGACAACGTCTGTCGGGTCCGCTAGTTTATCTATAAATATACCTACTTATGGTTTACACATTAATTTTGTTGTCCGTTTATTTTGAAGAAATTTTACAAATCTTACTAAAATAAAAAACTAGCTGTCGACCGCGACTCCGTCCGCGTGGATATATAAAAAAACTTATTATATAGATAAGTTAAATAAAAAGCAGCTCTTCAAGGCATAAATTCGAAAACAAAATGAATAAATAGTATCCTATATCCGTTTCCTGGCTCTAAGCCACCTCCTCACTAATTTTCATCCATATCGGTAAAGCCGTTCTTGAGTTATAAATAGTGTAACTAACACGACTTTCTTTAATATATATAGATTTGGATGTTTAGATGGATGAATGGATGGATGTTTGAAGATATCTCCAGAACGATTGAATGGATCTCGATGAATTTTAACACAGATGTGCTAGTCTGAAAGAACACATGAATTGTGGTTTTTTATAATACCCCGCGGACGGAGTCGCAGGCGACAGCTAGTAATTCATATCTAAACATTAAATGCGGCTATCGCTTCCAATCGACATATAAATAGCCAACCTTCGAGATTAAAAAATTATAGAATAATTTCACGGCCGATAGTTTTTTTGGCATAGAGAAATATATGGAGCTGCTTTAACTGTATAAATATCATCAAGGTCAAAATTCAAATTTATTCTTTGCTATATCAAAATACGGCAATGGACGGCGTGAGTAGGAATGCTGGTGTAAGCCATTTTATATATTCTGTAATTCCTTAACGTAAAACGTTATTTAGTCTATGCTATAAGTCAATAACACTTTTGTTTATTTAATATAACAACATTAATCATTTGTATTACGATCCAAAAGATTATTTAAATATTTGATTCTCAAATATAAAATAGAAGTATTCAACTTATCATGTTAATTATCTGACTGTATTTCGTTATCGTAAATTAAAAGTATTGTAATTGCTCGTCTGAATGACGGCCATGTTTTTCTGACATTCGGGGAAATGAAAATGACAATGTAACAGCGGTGTTTTTGAAAAAGTTGTTGTTTACAATTCTAAAGGAAATATATGAGTTAAAGAAGACTATGTTTTATTTGAAAAAGTATTCTCCGGCTGTGACTCCCACACTTGCATAAAAAATAAATGATAAGATCAAGATTTATCTTTATAAAAGCTCACATAATATACCAGAATCTTACTTCTTACTTCTAACTAATATTATAAATGGGAATGCTTAGATGGATGGATATTTGTTTGAAGGTATCTTAAAACAGCTGCATGGATCTCGTTGAAATTTGGCATAGATGTAGAACATAGCCTGGAAGCAAACATAGGCTACTAATGGTGAAACAAAATCTGTGATATTTGAAAGTAGTTGTCGCCTGCGACTTCGTCCGCCAGACTATGTCCTATATAGATGACAAATTTTATTGTGACCTGTTAAACAGTTTTGGTGATAACTTTTAACAAACATCCATCCATCTCTTGCATTTATATTATAAGTAAGATTAATTGGGTTCAAATATAACTAATTAGTTGTTTTGGGTCAATAACATAGATATAACACAGTTAAACTAATCTAGTTTTGTTATAACGAATAACTAATTAATTGCCGTCACAGTTAACACCGGAAATTAAATGTTAAATGTACGTGAGAACAACATCAATTAACTTTGTATACCTTAATTTATAATATTAATATAATAATTTTCAATTTGAAAATGAAATATAGTTATTTTATAACTAATTGAAGCCCGCGACTACGTCCGCGCGGAATAATAAACAAAACTTAATTACTAGCTTATGTTTTTTTCAGACTATATTATAAATGTATGCCAAATTTGTGCTAGATCTATACAGCCGTTTTGGAGGTATCTTCTAACATACATTTATACATCTAAACATTCGCTTTTATAACATTAGTAAGAGAACCACAGAAAACGTATTAATACTCTTGGAATTATTTAAATTTACAATCTATACAATAATTAATCTATGACTGTTCTATTGTTTATGATATAAGATTGTTTATGGTCTAGGGTAAAAACGCCCGACCCCCTGAAATTTTGTTCATTCTCACTTCTGACTTTGCTCTGAGCAGTGCTAGCGGACATATACCTACATAGTGTTTATTATAAAAATGATATTATATACAATTTTATTTAAATCCTTAACCGTTGTTTTTACTTTTTACCATAACTTTCTATAAATACTATAGCGTTTACTATTGCTAATACTAATCATAATATTAAGGACATAAAAAAATACAAATCTATATCAAAAAATTACCATAAAAAACCTAAGTATTGGTCGATTGCAATTAGGCAGTGTGTGCACCCACACACTACAAAAATGACTCATAGTATTTTGTTTGTTAAATTGTTTATTTTTTATTTTTATAGGATTTTTCAATTTGTATACAACTCTGTCTTCTTTATTGTTGAGTAAAAAAAATAATGTCTGCACATTTAAAATCTTATATGTATGTACTAACAGTCGCCCGCGAGTCCGTTCGCGCGCTATTAAAATAAACTTAACTATGTGTTCTTCCCGAATATGTTCTACATCTATACCAAAGATCAGATGTTTATCTGTTACCCGTGACTCCACGCAGACAATAACAAAAATTCGTAATTAGTAGCTTATGTGTTTTTCCAGGCTATGTTCTACATCTATGCCAAAATTCATCGAGATCTATGCATCCGTTCTGAATATATGTACCTTCAAAGAAACATCCATTTAACTAAACATTGTCTTTTATAATATTAGTAAGATTACAACTAATTTTTTTAGATAAATTAAATAAAACTTCTCACTTCAGTCTATGCTTTTTTGACTACTTTAGGTGTCTATTTATTTGATTTTAAAACATTTATTGTGTATCTGCTAACATGGAAACTTTCCATTCACTAGGAATTCTCACATCGAATGAATAATTTAAGGTTATTTTATAACAAATTGTTATTGTATCATTGTATTAATACTAACGAAAACAAATACTTAAAACCTTCGAATAAACGTTACACAAATTCTGTTAGGACAGTTTAAAACAAACATTAAATATTTTAACATAACCTTGTCCTAGTTTCTTAGTTCCCGTAGTCGTTTTTTTTAAATTGCTGTCAAAGATTAAAGGAAATCTCTTTGATATCATCGACATAAATATTTTTTTTTTAATTTACTGATATTTTTGTACCATTCCTAATAAGCTCTAGGCTTGTGATAGGATATGATTTACAGTAGTCGAATGGCAGCATTCGAACTCTTGATCACATGATCGAAATCCCTACCTTTAACCACTAGGCTATCGGCGCTTAAGATATTTGTTTTTTTTTTAATATTGGCAGATTTTTTTAACTAACTAATATTTTTTGTACCATTCCCGCTAAGTTCTAGGCTTGTGATAGGATATGATTTACAATAATCGAATGGCAGGATTCGAATATCGATCACGTGATCGGAAATCCATACCTTTAACCATTACGTTTCAAAATTAACAATCTACTAAAGATGAATGATGTTTTTTGCAGATGAAGATCACAAGCGATGTCCCTCTTAGACATTTACATCAAATTAAAGATTACTCAAACCTAAATAAGCAAGAGTCCAAGAGACCGCGTTATTTTCGCTTATAGAGGTTTCTCTCTAAATCGAGTTTCTCGCTTATGGAGGTCAATTCAATTACTCTCGCTTATAGAAGTTTCTTGCTTATCCAGGTTCAATTGCAGTAAAATATATAATAGTTGCGTTTAAAAACTTTTTATACCTATCCGTTTTTAGTTTACTAGCTGTCGCCCGCGACGCCGACCGCGAGGAGTTAAATTATTTAATAGCCTATGCATTCTTCCAGACGATGTTCCATACGTATACTAAAAATCAGCGAGATCCGTTCAGCCGTTCTGGAGATACCTTTAAACAAACATCCATTCATCCATCAATCTAAACATTCGCATTTATAATATTAGTAAGATTAATAAGATGATTAAATAAACACAAAAGCCCTTAATTTGATACTTTCTCACGCATCTTATTATTCGACACATGTGATGTTTTAAAGGGTTCTATCAGCATAATAAGTCTTGTTGCACACGTGTGGCAAGACGAATTTAAACATCGTTTCATTTTAGATGCATAATACTTGAAATATTACTGTTAACATGGTCATAAGTAATTTATGAGTTTAAAAAGATCTAATTGTTACTGTTAGTTTCTATTTTGATAGATTGGTTACTAATATCAAATCATAAGTTAGAGAAAAGTATATTCACGTTATTTAGTACGTAAGGATATAATTTGGAACTAATTTCATGGTCATGTTTATGATTATTCCTATCTTTTTTGCTTTGATTTGATTTTGTGCACCGTCTGCAACTTGTGTAGATGTTAATTGAACAATAGCTAAGTGTAGCAGTTCACAATATTTAGTACAGCCTTAAAGAATGTCTATCTTACAAATATTATAAATGCGTAAGTTTAGATGGACGGTTGGATGTTTGTTTGAAGGTATCTCTGGAACGGCTTAATGAATCTCGCTGAAATTTGCTAGACATGTAGAACGTAGTCTGGAAGAACACATAGGCTACTTCTTTTTCTTCTTTCTCAGCCATAAGTCGCCCACTGCTGGGCATAGGCCTCCCCCAAAGATCGCCACGATAACCGGTCCTGTGCTACATGCATCCAGGACGCCCAAGGCTACATAGGGTACTTATCAAGTTTTTTTTAATTCTGCGCGGACGGTGTCGCGGGCGACAGGTATAAGGATGTTTACATACTAGGAAATTATCTTATAATCGTGGTATCTAAGTGTACAAACGGCTTAATTTTCAGTATAGGTCGTTTCCATGCGTCGAGGACGTTTCGTGTTCGAGTTATCAAGTTACAATGCAGATGTACTCTGGTTTTTGTATGGCCATTCTACATAGCTGTCGTCTGCGACTCTGTCCGCGCGGGCATGAAAATAACTTAAATAGTAGCCTATGCGTCCTTCCTGACTATGTTCTATATCTCTGTCAAAATTTTAACGATATAATAAAACTAAGCAGCACACAATCACTATTAATTGCTGACCAACCATTTAATTAAGATCCCTAATGTAATTGCAAACATTAAATGTTAATTAACAACACAAGTCAAAGACTTAAATTCACTGCCCACCTACACTTAGAATGGAATATTCTTCAACAGTCACCATAAGAGTCAATTTCGACCTTATTGCATTGTACGCGTCGAATGAAATTTAACGATAATGGGTAGGAAATAAATGTCCACAACTACACTTGTCGCTAGGCATATTTGTATACAAAATTGAACAAATACAAAAGGCCTTGTGTCCAATTGGGCAATTATTGGAACCAATATTGGCTTCTTAGCTGACCGAAGGTGTATCTTACAAATACCTATATGTGTTTATTTATGACGAAATCTAAGCCCTGAGGACTTAGAGCTAAGACAAATTCAATATTTGTGTAATACAAGGTGATTTCGATTGTCATGGTTACCTTAACTTAACTAAGAATATTAAAAACGAAACATAAATAGTAGAAAAAACTTTTTATAACCTATTCTCCTACCACGTGGTAAAATCTAATATATAGAATGATTTATTATTGTTATTATTTTTAATTGTATGTAGTTTTGAACATTTTTAACGTTTTATTGTTTTAAGTTAGAATTGGTAGTCATTTTTTTTTTAAATTTTATACAATAAAGAAACACTCTGTACCCCAGTTCCCCGACCCAAAAAATGTTAGAGGGAACGTGAGTGAGACATAGCGCCGCCCATAAAAAAAAAGAATCATATGGCAACATTAAATAATTACTGGCAACAAATCTAAATACGAAAAAAAAGAAAACGATCTAAAACTACGGCATCTGGCAAGCCATCAAACTACAACAACCTCGTTCCAATTCTGCGTTATAAATAAATGCGTACAACGCGGAAACATCGTGACCAGTATAAGTTGACCCGCACTCATAGACACCAAGGAAATGGATACAATTTCAATTAGATGCGATAAAAATTAAAATATAGCCCACTGATGCTCTCGAGCTATCAAACATCGAGTAATAAATTGGCAATAGCATTGATATGTGATATTTTTCATCTATTCAATTGATTTCAAATCAATCTTACGTCTAGTTATAAACTATAAAAGATATTATTAATAAATAAATTCAATAGAATATTTCAACCTCGAAGACTAAAATCAACCTCTGGAAACGACGACTGATCGGTCTGGACAATGAGACCTGCCCCAAATCCACATAACTAGTGTTAGGAAGAAGATCCTAAAATGTGGCAGTGCATTGACCCAATACTAGCCTTAATAAAATGTCGATGTTTGTGTCCCCTTACTAACAATTCTGACACTGGACTTTGTAACGAAAGCAAATCATTCGCACCAAAGGATTCTAATTAATAATTTCTTAAACTAAAATGGTATAAAGACACGAAAAACATGCCTAATATATTCATGAAAATGCACACATTTGGTAGCTTACCAAGGTAGTAGTTTTTAGCAATTTCCTAAATATATCTGTGGGCAATTATTGATTGTAATTACTTTATACAAACTTTGGATCCAAAGCATAGTACATTTTGGATTTTAATAAATTACTTTCTATTTACATTTAAATATCATCAACAATCTAACGGAAACTGAAATTCAACATTCAATAATTTATTATTCTTAATTTAAGACCAACATTCAGTAGTCAGAAAGTTCTAAGCGAAATCCACAATCTAAAATAAAGACCAAATCAATTTCTTTCACACTAGGAAGTAACTGCATGGTTTAAAAATAGTATGTTATAACACCGAATTTAAACCAACATACTATAATGTTGGCCACACGGATAGCTTTCAAGATAATGTTGTGCGAATACGAATGTGTGATTAGATTTACGCTCAGAGGTCAACATAAACTGGTCGATGTACTACAATTAATGGCCTTCCGTAAATTATTGTAGAGTACAACGACACATACAAACGTTGACAACGTCATAGCATACTAACATATCAAGATATAAATACTTATTATAGTAACAGTGGGGTGTCGTATCTAGAAAGGGCTACAATCATATCTTAGTTCTTGGGATAAGTCAACTATGACCATAGGTTTATTTATTACTAGTGCAGCCCGCGACTCCGTTCGCTCGGAATTAAAATATTGGTAGCCTATGTGTTCTACAAGACTGTGTTCTATATGTATACCAAATTTCATCAAGATTCATGTAGCCGTTCTACAGATACCTTCAAAGAAACATCCATCCATCTACCATCTAAACATTCGCATTTATAATATTAGTAAGATTTAGCGTGAAAATAATAAATACGATAACACTATTCAACACTAGTGGAAGAATTTTTCAATTCGGCGGTATTTCCAAACCAATACGACTTAGGGACCTTCAAGAAGCGAGCATACCATTTCCTTAAAGGCCGGCAACGCATCTACAGTTCCTCTGGTGTTGCAGATGTCCATGGGTGTCGTGATCACCTCGGTGTTCCCGCCGCTCGTTTGCCACCTTCTCTTATAAAAAAAAGTAATTTCGTAGTCTATTCAATGCAAACAATTTTTTTCTCTTTATTATATTACTATAGATGAGATTCTCTCTAACAAAAGTCTCTGAAAGATAGGAAAAATATGAAAGTACATACATTAGTATACAATTTCTTATTAATAAGGACGTATCTTGTTAATTATTTTGGACTTAAATTACTCGGTTTTTAAAATATCTTACATATAAAATTCTCGTGTCACAATTTTCGTTCCCATACTTCTCCGAAACGGCTTGACCGATTCTCATGAAATTTTGTGAGCATATTGAGTAGGTCTGAGAATCGGCCAACATCTATTTCTAATCCCGCGCGGACGGAGTCGCGGGCGACAGCTAGTAGTGATATAAAAATCGCTAGCAAAATTGTAAGTACATATTCTATGTTTATATTTTATTATCTACACCATGAAGATCTGTGCTAAAAAATTTGGGTATCAATTTAAAAAAGTACTTCGCGATTTCGGCCAAATTAAACGTTCGAGTTTCGTATCTCGTACGTAAATAACAATTTTACGATGTCATAAAGTGGACTTTGTAATACCAGAGCTTTGTTGGTAAAAACCGAAAACCTTTTAAATCTTCACGACCGCGCGCAAGGAGGTGAACGGAGATAAGAACCGGTCACGCGACACGATACAATAGGCGACCTACGACCTTAGCACAGGGCTGTCACAAGTTTCATTGATTTAATAATATTTGATCGCATCTTATATTATAGAAATAGTTCGATATTGTTTGAAATGAAGCAACGACATGCACAAAAAGAGACGTATTTAGAATGGAAATAACCCTGGGTTTCTGACACCAAAATCTATAAAATATATCGTCATCCCTGTCTTTTATCTTTGACAAAACAGAGAGTTACAAACCCACGGTTATTTGGCTCCAAGTTTAGAGTATAATGGTTTAAATAAACAATGTAAGTACATTTATTTTCTAATTTAAGCTTGGCAAAAGTGGCAACCCTATTTGTGATGGAAGTTGGTGGGGATAGTTTATTGTGAATTCATTTGTTTTTAACGAGCGACGTCGCGCTGCGCCTGGACTTATCACAGCAGTAAAGGCTTCTTTATTATTAAGCTTATTGTAGGCATCAATAGATTATGTTAATTTTATTATTTCGCTGAGAATCGTCGTAAATTAACGAAGTGTTTATAGCTTTGCGTTTTTGAGTATTGGTGTTAAGCAAATTGCATCACTTGAGCTTTTAATTACTTAGAACTTTGAAAGCTTCTAAAATATACGTAAAGTTCAAAGGTAACATTCATAATTTCTGTGTTGGCGTTTTTGTTATTGGCAGAAATCTTCAAAAGATGCTCTTTGGAAGAAAGGGTGATGTGAAATTCTTGCTCACTAAAATTTCCTATGCTTTAGTAAGCCTCAAAGGGTCGCACCGCTACATATCTATCTATTTTAATTTCTAGAAATATTTCTTACTGCGTGTTTCCATTGCCGAGACATATATACCATTTCAAAAGTTTCTAAATGATTTTCAGAACATGTTTTGCGTATGAAAACTCATGGTTAACTTGTGAAAGTGTCGTAGATTTCTAACCAAGGTATCGTAGAAAAAAAATGATAAACAAACAGCGCAATTACAAAAGCAATCTTCTGTTGCCAGCAACAAATAAAATATAACAATAAAAACTAATAAGTCCGAGTAAAAGCCAAAAAGAAAAGTAATAAAAACTATACAAAATTACTCAGTAAATTCACTTGTTTTCAAACAACTCTGGGGGGCGAGACTAAGTAATCTGTGAAGCAAAAACATGTCATGGTAACTCCAAAACAGCCTCGTTAACGAGATTCGGTAGCTTTATCAAAAATAACTTTTTTACCCCGCCCTATATCTGCTTCCCGAAATACTAAGGTGACCATGATTAATCATATTATCCAGATTTTCCTGTTTTTCTATCAGTTCACTAAAATATACCAGACTGTCTAAAGTGAAAAGAACATACCTTTTTTTCCAGAGAGGAATACTTTATGCATACGCCGCGCCCCAGGGGGACGCGGTAGTTATGTGGGATTCTCCTCCATAGCGCATCGGGACGGCTACTGGCACGCTTTCGCTCTTGTCTGCAACCCCATCTGCGTCAGCAGGGAGGTAGGCCTCAGTCGACGGTGATGGACTCCCCCGTGTCCATCACCAAAGGGCTATTATGGGAAGGAGAAGGCGGCGGCATATTGCCACCTTCTCCTCCCCACTCTCCTACGTCTGAGCGGGGGCGCCAGGAGGTCTCCCTCGCGCTCCCGCTCTTTTGCCTCCTTCGACGACGTGACTGTTTCGCAGAAGGATGCAACCGCTGTCCATGACCTTTCGCTTCCTTACATAGCGCGTATAACGCTAGGAAGCGAGAGGTGAAAAGAACATACCTGTATTTTAGATAAAATAGGGAAAAATATCTATTGTGTTTGTGTGTTTGGTTATGCCAGTGTTTGATAATATATATATAAGTCAGATTTTTTGGTAGTCCGGTAAATTGTTTGACATCATTATATTCAAATGCAACTAAAGCAACTAATTTACAAACATATTAATAGGTTTTTTTAACTAATCATTACTAAGGTTTTGAATTACGCAAACTAATTTCCGTATTTACAAAAATTCCTGGTCACCCTTACATTATTCGTATCCAATAACCAATAACGAGCGATAACAACAATAATAAAACCCGTGCCCCCTTCCCTCAGCCCGCGCACACCCCGCAGACACCCCGCGGACCCCCCGGCTACAATCAGACAGCAGTTAAGCCAATCCACGGTGTAACGTGTTATCACCGTTAACCGCTCTATGTTGCCACAATAACACTTTTTGTCTACATTGTCTTTTATTTTTGGGATAAGTGTCGATTTGTTTTACCTTTATTCTACTTGTAATGTAAATTTTTGTTCAGAAACAGATATTATGATGGTTACCGAGTTCTAAAGGTACGCGTCCATTGGCCCCGCACCGTATGCACCGCAAGCACGCAACGGATTTTTATTTGATTTGTAAGATTTTACATAGAGCTGCGTCCATTATTCGTACCGCCCTCATCGATAGTCGGCATTTATGAAATCCAAAATTGGTATAATCCGTTACGGGCCGTGCGTCCGGCGCTGACAAACGGACGCGTAACTTAATGGTAAAAATCTATTTCAAATATGATCAAACTGGATATAGCAGGATTGTAAACTTATCTCTGACACTTGATTATTACTGTGACCATGGATTTAAGGTCGAATTAAATATTTATGGATTAATAATTCCCAAAGTTACGATACAAATTAATTTCAAGAGCTCTACTTATCTTACTATCTTTTTAGTGTTATAAATGCTAATGTTTTAGGTATCTCCTCTACAGCTAAACGGACCTCGTTGCAATTTGATTTTTATATAGAACATAGTCTGGTAGAACACATAGGCTACTCATTAAGTGTTTTTTCATTCCGTGCGAATGGATTCGCGGACGATAACTGGTGTATAATATTATTTGGTTGCTTAATAACAAATTTAATAGGATCGCGTGGCCCAAAATGATTTATCGTTTATTCAAAACCTTCAAAACTAAACCTCTATTCAAAATAATCGAACCAGAATCATAATTATCCAAAGACAACGTTCACTTACGCTCCAAATTACAAAACCCGAGCCCTGCATCTATCGCCTTGAACGTAATGAATAAATTCCCCTGCACCTCTAACGCTGAATAGAATGTAATAGCTAAATAAATTATAGAGCGCCCACAAGCAATAAGCGACCTTAATACAATGCAATACTTTCACGTAACAAATTGAATAAGCGAATGAGTAGCTTTCAAATTATTATAGAAAATAGTTCTACAACTTACGGTATGTATGTCGTTCTTATATCTATATAAAAATCAATGTTTGGTTGTACTCTATACGTTATTAATTTACTGGACAGATTTGTAACTATGGTAGGGTGTTCTGAAAACCTCAGAGAAGGTCTTAAGGACCCTAAAAACTATAAGAACCCAGTCTAGTATCATATAACCCCCTTTATGAAAACACACTAATAGAATATTTTTATCTAAAAGCCATTAACATAGACAAAATTACGACTTTTATTAATGTGTAGGTCCCCTTATTTTTGCTGTAAACAGAAAACAAAATCAAATAAATACGATCTATAAAAGCAATAAAGCTTTCTAACAATCAAAGTAGGTATTCTGCAATAATATTTAACTATTCAGATGTACTTTTGATTTATAAGAAGCATTGTCTTAGGAGGTCCGATACGAAAGTCATAAACAATAATAAGCCGTTTGTTGCCTTGACTGGAGGCGAACCGACCTGCGCTTGCGCAACCAACGACCAACGCCAACCGACTACCGAACTACGCTGTTGCTATGCCACCAAAGAGTAACTGAACAGATGCGACACTATCTTTTGAAAATAATATTAAATTCATTTATCTTTGTATTTTTTTAATTATACATAAGATAAACCGACAATTTTGTTTTTAAATATTAAGTAAATTGTTTTAATATCCTTTAATATTTTATACTTAAGTTCACGACAAATATAGAACTATTAAGATCCTTGTATTTAAACAAAGTCGATTAACATAACTTAACTAAATACATTTTGTATGTGAAATACTTTCAGTTTTGCAATAAATAATCTACATGCATTAGTTCAGTATGATTTAATAAATTATTTAAATAAACAAATACAACTAAAGATAATACGATCAAAACAATCTCGCATCTATTTAACGTATAATCTATGCAAATGTCATCGAACCCGTTTCGAGGCTGCTCGGTCGACAACAAACAACAGCTGAGTGCCTGTACACACACACACGTGTAAACATGCAGCTAATACGCACACATACATCCGAGTATATTCGAGGAATTAAATTCGCTTCCCACTTACGTTGTTATGAGGTAAAGTAAGCTGCCGTAAGATCTGAAACTGCACGTAATGTGTGTATGTTGCTATCGCAAGGTTTCAGCCTTTTCCTTCTAAGATCCTTTCTACAGAAGGTGTAATAAACTTCGAAATACGTGGATTTATTCACTGAACAACTTACACAATACAATGTATTGATTTATAGGAGTTTGCACACAGGTAAGCGTAGCCGACATTTTGTTCTTTAATTGCCAAAATCAGTCGGTAAGCTGTTTGTCAATATCGTCATGATAAAAGTCGATTTTCAAGATGGCGGAGCAAATCAGTTGACATATAGTCGCTATACTTCTATGACCGAATAGAAGAATTGATGATTCAACGTTGTGTGTTCGGAAAGATTTCTACGATATTAATTTTGAATATTTACATTACCGTGTACGGAGTGCTTAGCGTTATTTCACTGGGTAGGGAATAATTGTCCCCGACTGTGCGTGGAGTACGCTTGTGTGCGTACACAGAATGCATCTGTGTGTCTCGTGTCGCATTACGACTCGAAAGGTTATGAGCCGCTATCTTCGTTAGATAAACCCTTTGCAGCATTGTGCTTTTATTGGGATAGGAAATAATATCAGGAATAACATTCTATGTAAAGCTTAGAGCTTTTAGATTGAAGTATTTAGAAGTAGAGATAGATGAAAGCGAGGTATTTATGGGTTAAAAAGTTACATAAGTGCCGCCCTAAAGTCTGAGTCTGAGAACTGTTAAACGACCATTATGGTGGGTCACTGAAACCCTTTAAAACATACTCTTATCTCTGTTTTTTCACGAAAGGAATATGTTTTATACATATATTTTGGTTTCAACAACTGTGAGTGGAACAATTAGTGTACTTTGTCCTGCTAAAAAAAATAACCATCTATGTATAGAGAAACTAAAAGGTAAGAGAACGTAACATAAATATCCATATGCAAACATCTAAGAATACAAAACAAGATAACTTATGCGCCAGTAAAAACTAAATGACGCAGAAAATTGCCAACTTTCGCTCAAATTCGTCAAGCTGTCGCCGACTTGCGAACGTTGTACTTTGAATATTGAGAAACGGACTAAGCGAAGCACTTCCACTCTTCGCCGGGTGAAAAATGATAATAACACATGTTCATGTCATGCTGAGACGTAAAATTGAAAGAGCTTTACAAACGCATACTGACTTATAGTTACACTTAAAAGAAAAAAGCAAGCAAGTGAGCAATTTGGTAGTTTATTATTTGTTTTTATTTAAAAGAGGGAAATTTGCGCGCATGCCAGGTCCTGTCATTTATAAGGCAAAGGTACTATATCAACTCCATACATCACAATTCTTCACGCCATCTTGGTATTTACGTGGGACGTAACACCGCGTATAATTGCGTGCTCCAACTGACATGTTTTGATGTACCATGCCACCGTAAAATTGTAAACTGTTACTTCATATCTTTTCAGCGATGTTATAAGTTCACTGGTAATTTTAAAATGAAAGCATTAAAATGTTGACGTTATAAAATAATGTGATATATGTTTTTTCCTTAAATTAACAAATATATTTTCAAATAATATATTATTCAACTACTTATATACCTAGAACATGTTATCTCTTCTCAATTGACAATTAATCCGCAAAAAAGGTTCATATAGTTCAATGCTAAAAAAAGAAATGTAAATACGATTAACGATTTCATTAAAATTAATTTAATCACTAGTACGATTATAAAGTAACGATATTTACAATTTTACGGTAACAAAGTCGTTTGTAGGGCATCGACACAAACTCTGCTTGGTTATTTGTAACTTTGATGAATACTGTTAATATAAGACTCGCAATTGACATGTTACGTTGTTACCAACATAAGTAGGACATTCAGTATGAGAGGAAATGGGAACATGGGTCACGTGTTATCTTTGTTGCGTTTTATAATATTTATATTTTCCTGTAATAAAATAAATAGCGCCTTAAAGGATGTTCTAAAAACGTAAAATTTAGAAAATATTGTTCTTAACTTTTTTCCAATTTAGTATATAGGGGGTTTTTAGAAAAGTCATTTTATTTGTGTTTTATTGATAATCAACTTAAACATAAACTTAACTTTTTCTATCGGTAAGATCGAAAAATATTATTCATATTTCATCATTTTATTAGTAATTCGTACTTAAATATAATTTCCAAAAAACACAATTTAAAAAATACCGAGCAAAGCTCATTGGTCATCCAGATACTACTCTTTAAAGTCTAAAGTTGTCTGCGTTACTTTTCTTTAATCGACAGACGAGGAGACGCACTGATAGAGTATATTTCCCCTTCCTATTCATCCTTCCTCCGACAAATCTTCTGCGTCTGTATGCTTTATAAGAAACGATTAATAAGGACTAAAAGCATCTGCAATTTAAATTATTAAAAAGAACTACCGAATTCAATTAACATTTTAATGATTTTTGGAACCTAAAATTTAAACTTAAATTCAACTAAGAAAAAAACATGAAAACATCACAAAATTAACTAAACAAATACCTGATGAAGAAGAAATCTTAAAATATAACCAAGGAGTGAAGATATTAAGAATAACTTATCTAAAATAACACATCAAGAAAATTAGAAAAAAACACAACAATATAGCCATCCAAACAATCATTGCATTACAACTTCAAAGGTTGTTTGTTCGCATAATTCAGCTCACACTATTGATAGAGGGTCATTATCGAGAAGATAAAAAGGGCGATTTCAAAGAAGCATCGTGCAACACTACATAAAGAAACGGGAAACATAAATACAAATAAATCAAGCCATTAAACGTCTACGCCTGCTAAAAATACGCACGCTTCGTTAATACGGCTGCCTATTACACCGTGACGTAACACCGAACAACTTTATCGCTTCGCACAGAACAGGGTAGAGCCCGCTTTAACATCTTCGACCACACAGAAGACAGGCGTGAAGGGGAAGCAATTCCGCGTTTCGTCTGATGAGTGTGCGTCCCGGAGGCCTAATTTAGTCCTCTTTCCCTTCCCATCCTTCTCTTTATAAGGAAAGGATGGGAAGTGGAAGTGGACTTTCCGGATGAGAGGATGCATGGAAAGGGAAGATATTTTTTTTCTGTGCATCCTCTCCTCCGTCGATTAAAGGTAGGCAACGCATATGCAATTGCGTATGTCTATGGGCAACGATCACTTCGCTATTTCAGCGATTTCAGGTGGCAGCTCGCTCGTTTGCCACTAAACGAGCGAGCGTTCGTTTGCTAAAAAAAGGGATGGGTTCGCTGAGCTGACGATCAAACTCCAGTAATGTAGAGGCATTAGAAGAAGTAACACCGAACGTTTAAGTACATAACATATTATATGTCGTTGGAAAACAAAGATGTACTGAACCTATATAATATTATATAGATAAAGTATTAACCGCACTCAGAGTCTCTTAGAATAAACTCGTAATATTAAGTGTCCACTTAACTACTGAATGCAGTTCGAAATGAAGTAATCATTGCCTAGGTCAAGCATTCTTTAGAACACAAAATGAAAGAGTAAACTACGTGATAAAAGACTTAAGCCTAACTCAATTATTAAGATTTAAAAAATAGAAACTTTATGTATGAATATAAGACATGACAGCTGATAGAAATGTATGGAAGAGTAGTACATAATGTATTACTAAAAGAGATATCAATTTCTCATACAACTTTAATTAATACATACAAATCTGGATGACCGGAGCTTTGCTCGGTATTTTTTTTTAAATTGTGTTTTTTGGAAATTATATTTAAGTACGAATTACTAATAAAAATGATGAAATATGAATAATATTTTTCGATCTTACCGATAGAAAAAGTTAAGTTTATGTTTAAGTTGATTATCGATAAAACGTGAAGAAAATGAAATTTTCTAAAAATGATTCCTAGCTAGATCGATTTATCGCCCCCGAAACCCCCTATATACTAAATTTTATGAAAATCGTTGGAGCCGATTCCGATATTCCAATTATATATATATACAAGAATTGCTCATTTAAAGATATAAGATAAGATACTTATTTAAGTTAACTAAAGTTTACGCGATATTATTAAACTTAATAAAAACACTTCAGATTATCTTAAAGGAACCTAACAGATAAAATTATACAGAGTGTTTAAATACAAGGTCAATTGAGTCAGATAAAAATAACCAATGATAATACAGACTTCTCTGTTTACAATAAATGGTGTAATATAGGTTATATTTGTAAGAACATTGAAGTAGTGATTTCTGGAACATGATGTAGTTTTTGACAAACAGTTTTACGTTGATAAATAAAATAAAAGTCAAGACTAAACTCAAGTATATAGTCATGTTTAGGTATAGACTAATTTGAGACCCTTGGCGGATACTTTTCCGTTTGAGTTCGCGTGAGTTTTGCTGGCTTACATTGTCTCACGAAAGTTTTAAAAAAGTAAATGAATTTAAAGAATATAATATCCAGATCATAGGATACCAGTAACCTGGTAAATATTTCGCGCTTAATTCAACTGTTTATAACTTTTTCCACCAAAAAAACAGCCGCACGCGATTGGTCGTGTTCGACTATTTATATGACCTGTCGCATCCTAGTGGAATTGGTACAAAGTATGTTACTTATAGACAAAGTCTAGCTACATGTTATCTTAGCAGCAACTTATCAGTTGTTTTTGTTATAAAATCACAAAACTATGTTGAAATAAAATGTATTTTTTTTTCTTTATATACAGTTGTGATGTTACGTCACAGTGTGACAGCTCGCTCTAACTTGTAACATGAAAATAAACATAACTGGAGTCGTGTGGTTTTTGGAAAGCCGCTCAAACAACTTCGCGCTTGAAGACATGTCGCGGCCAGCCGTAGTTACATAGGGTTGTCCATAATTATCCTATTAGAAAAACCATTTAAAATAATAAAGAAATACAGTTTTAATTTAAAAAAAAAAACATAAAAAACGACTGACTGTACCCCTCTCACACTCAGAACAAGAGTGCAAAGCGAATACAACTCACTCTTCAAACTTGAGTTCAGTTTTCAGTAAAAATCTCAAACACATACCGAACATTACATAAATTACATTACGTACCTAAAACTTAAAAGCCCTTTTATAAGGTTGAACAAGCAAAATAATATTTTATTAATAAATTCTGTTCATTGACAACCCTAGAGCGCACCGCAACTGGAACTGGATAAATAAAATAACAAACCAGAGTTAGATTAAATAAAAAAAATGTATTTTTATTTGAACACATAATATTTTTACAGACCAATTCAGATTGCAAAGTTCGACCGACAGGCCGAGGCGAGTGTCGTCGTAAAAATATAGCATTTTATATCTCGATACATAAAAATAATAATCATCCCTTGACGTATTTACTCTGTGGTAATTGTAAAGATATTTGACAAATTTGTGAGATTAATTGCTAACTTATAGCGTAAACTTTTAATTCAAACTAGCTGTCGCCCGCGCCTCGGTCCGCGCGGAATTTAAATAAAAACTTTTGGTCTCAGCGTAACGTTATATAGCCCAAAGCCTTCCTCTATAAATGGACTATCCAACAAAAAAAGAATTTTTCAAATCGGACCAGTAGTTCCTGAGATTAACGAATTTAAACAAACAAACAAACTCATCCGCATTATATATAATATTATAATAGTACAGATGATGGTTCATGCAAGCAGAATAATTTTAATTACTTGAGGCAACGTAAATCTATGAAATCTGGCATAGTCGCTAAGCGATCTTCGCAATACAATGTCATTGAGGTTCGTACCCAGCGTACGTCGCCGATATTTCAATCTGTCAGTAACAGTCGCTTCCAACCTGTTTGTTAAGACCATCGGGAGGAGTCGCTACAATTTTCAAGATGGCGGAGCAAATCTACTACAGTTGACATGTAGTCGCTATGTCAGTACTAACCGAATAGACGTACCGCGGACGACTCAACGTTGTATGTAAGAAGCGAGAGCAACGCGATTCTCGCGACGCAAATGTGCACCTCATTGCCTATCGTACCATGTACCAATAGAGTTAAGAAAAATAAACGATTAAGCATCCTTAAAACATCGTACCAAAATTTCATTTCAAGGTACCGTGATTTAGGTACGCATAAAGGTGAATATACACTAGAATATTTTCTATCTATTCTAGCTATTTCTATCTAATGTAACGTTCTTACGAATGGTACATAGGTAAAAGCACATTTTCCAAGCACGTGTGGTTCGTGAAAGGTACACACTAGAACATGTCACAAAGCGGCTTGTTGATTGACACAAGTAAATGTTTAATTCTATACTTTTAGACATTTGTTTTGAATCCTTTGACGCGAATGACGTGCTTCCGTAACAAAGTCAAGTGTCAGAATGAATAGTGAGGGGACATAAATGTCGACATTTTAATAAGGCTAGTGTTGGGTCAATACGCTGGCTTAATTTTCGAATTTTCTTCCTAACAATACTCACCTTTTAGCTTAACTAAAATTGTTTGTTCACAATCAAATATATTGAAATCGAATATTCGTCGATTACATTTTATTTTACATATTTATGAGTAAATAATCCTATCAAATATCTTTTTATACTCATTTATATTATATTTATCTGAAATAAAAACTGTTTTGCACAACAATTTACAATCTGGCAGAAAATAAATGGTATACATTTTGTATTACACGACGTGCGAGCAAAAATAGCTATGTATTAAACATTATACGAGAAACTTAAACAAAAAAAGGTACATTTTGCGATCCAACGCCAAATTAATTCCACAATTTTTCCGCCATCTTGTACTTGTTCAAGGTGAATTTCATATAAAGAAACGTCCTTGGATTAAATTATTTAAGTTCGAAAAAAAATAACAATGGGCTGGTACTGAGCGAATTTTATGTGTTTTTACACAACGATTTCTTAATCTTACTAATAACGAATGTTGATGGATGGATGGATGGATTTTTATTTAAAGCTATCTCCATAAAGGCTGCATGAATCTCTGAAATTTATCATAGATGTAGAAGCCATATAGCCTGGAAAAACACGTAGACTACTAAATAAGTTTCTTTTAGTTCCGCACAGACACAGACAGACGGAGTCGCAGGTGACAGCTAGTCATAGTGTATTTTTTTTTAATAAATCTCTAATAAAATCATTAGATTAGTTTGGAGAGTCCGGACCGGGTCTGATGACGTCAGCCTGTAAGTAAACAAGGCAGTTAGCATACGTAATGTCGGCTATTATTCCGGACCGGACGCGGACTGGTCCAGACCGAGAGACCGGTCCGGACCGCTAGCCGTGTATCCTCATATCGACGTCTCGCCTACGTAAATACGTGTAGGAAAAAACAGAACTATTAGGAACATTGAAATTGTATATTTTAAATTTAAAAGTAATCCTTTGGAAGTTTGATTTTGATTGTTTTAATCACTCTTGTTGTATGATAAGAAATATACATTCTAAACGATATATCAGATTTTATTGCGATAGAAAACTATAGTACAAGGATAGAGCCAACAGAACTTTTGATAAGTCACGTGATTGTCGCGCCTCAGTTAAATACAATTTTAAAATTCGTTATTGAATCGCTAGGAAGCGAATGCAATTTAGCCCCCAAGATAGCTTATTTTGTTCGGCTGTATTTACAATACATATAATATTTAAGCAATTGGAAACGATGTAACATCCAAAAGATCACGTACTCTCTAAATTACATGTTAAATATCAAACCACCGTTAAACAGTACACAATACCACGATATCTATTTAACAATGTTATTTTAAAGTCAACGTGAATTATACAGTTTTTGCTATAAAGTACTTTCACAGACACGCAACGAACCCGCGACCTCTCGCTTAACGCACGATATCGCCAAAACAAATTATAACTAGTAATTTGGAAACCTTTCCATTGTACAACGTCAAATAGTAACACGTCAAAATAAAGAACTAAAAGTAAAACAAATTAAATCAATAAGCTTGACTGCACTACCTAACATGCTCGGAGAAAAAAATTAAAATCGGAACACCAGGACCGGATTTACGTGGACACATAAAAAAACAGCCGATTTGATAACCTACTTCTTTTTGAAGACGGCTAAAAGCAGTCAGACTTTTGTCATAAAGCAATAGACAAACATTATGATATGGATTAACAACCTTATTTATAAAAATGCCTTGGATATAACTTAAAGAAATATGTTTTTAAATATCTGTTTTGTCTGTGTTTATAGTCAATGGAGATGGGTCCAGCAAACACGTTATGTTGATAGAGGCTCGGTGCGGGGTGCGGGGCGCGGGGTGTGGGCGTGTCCCGCGCGGCGATGGCCGGCTCTCGCTAATTGACTGCTTTGCTTTGTTTCATCCGGCACAGAGCGACTAACAGAACTCTGAGTATTTTATTTCATAGCAATTTATAAGCGATATACATTCAACGAATCCGATTTCAAATCGACAGTTGTTTGAACGTTTTATATATCGAGATGACGACGCGGATCAACAACTAATAGGACGCCTTTAAATGTGTCAGTACGGAAAAAGGTCGGTCGATATAATAATCCTGTCCCTCTCTGTTTTTGATTACTCTATGTGAACACAAAAGAAATCGGCCTATCGTAAATACAAAATTCGTGAAGACCGGTAAAAACCGTAAACATTGGAACAGGCTCTCCTAATGCTCCTCAAAGACACAAATCAACGATTTAAAAACGCATCTATATTTATAAGCTTAAAAGGAGAAAGGCATTTAATAAAAATTCTATTTTAATAAAATTTAAATAAAATACGACAAAAGACAACGGATGTCTGTTGAAGTTTGTTTAGATTTATTTTAATAATCAAATTGATTTTCCGCCATTTATTAAGATTATAAATTTAGTTTTTATGTTGCATAATTTCTTTGGATTTACGTAAGATAGTTATTAAATTAAAACATCTCTGTCCTAGTTTTGTATTCTGTTAATAATTAATACGAACGCATTAAGAACAAATATGATTTTATTATTCCTAAAGGAGTTAAATTTGTTAAATGTGGCTACAAAGGTAGAGGAACACCAATGAAAGTAGGGATGGATTGTGTTAAAGAGGATATGGGTTAATGTACAGTGAATTCAGATATGACTGCTGATAGAGATGTATAGAGTAGTACGTAACGTGTCGACACCACGTAAAAAGGCCAAGAGATAGGTAAATCACCATTTCAAAGGATTCTGAATGTATGGTGAAAATTTGGATCCATAGATTTAGAAATGAATCCAGAGTGGTAGAGACTACGGACTTATATTTTGCGAAGTCCTGACGCTCTTCTCGCTTCTTCCACTTTCATACATCGACATACAAGCACAGTAGAAGACAGGCGTGAAGTGGAAGCAATTCCGCGTTTCGTCTGATGAGTGTGCGTCCCGGTGGCCTAATCTAGTCCTCTTTCCCTTCCCACCCTTTTTCTTATTAGGAGAGGATGGGAAGTGGAAGTGGACTTTCCGGATGAGAAAGGGAAGATATTTTCTTTCTGTGCATCCTCTTCTCCGTCGATCAAAGGTACGCAACGCATATGCAATTGCGTATGTCTATGGGCAACGGTCACTTCGCTATTTCAGCGATTTCTGGTGGCCGCTCGCTCGTTTGCCACCTTATGATATAAAAAAAGTTTTAACAGCTCTTTTATAAACATTTAGCTGATGTCCATGGGCGTTGTTGAACACCTCGGTGTTCCCGCTGCTCGTTTGTCCCCTTCTATTATTAAAAAAAAACATAGAGCAAAAAAAATATCTGTCTTTTAATACTAAAATTAGTTTGTAACTGGAAAGTAGATTTCATATTAAATATAGTGTTATTCATTATGGAAGCGGGACACTATTTGGAGATGAGCCAAGCAAACATTAAAGCTATATGTTGCGAAACCATGTGTATATCTTTATGATAACAATATCATATATATGTTTGTATATTTATTTAGAAAATCTGTCAATAAAATTGCCTTCATTCACAACATACCAGTTGAAAATATTTAGCCTATTCTGTGTGAACGAAAATAGATAGATGACAAGGGGATTGGTTTAACAGTTTACTTATAAATTCCATATAACTCAATTATTCTTATTATAGACCAACGTATCGTCTGTTTGTCTCTATTTAATAGTAAACCAATTAATTGTAGACCGCTTAAGTAAGAACAAAACAAGACACATAAGTTTTATTTAAAGGAAATGAGGATTTTTTTTAACTATTGTTTCGACAGTACAGTCTAAACATTAGAATTACTCTTTGTCCAATAATTCTTCTGCTCGGATCAGATTTCAATAAATAAAATCCATTCGAATGCGCTCAATACATTAAACATGACGGGTGCATCAAAAGGCGTACCTCCCAAACAGCGGACACTTTCGTGTTCAATTTTCACTGTGCGCGGCTCCGGCATCGCAACAGAGTCGGCCAACCTGAATGTTAATATGCGATTGTTTACAGTCCGGCCACCACAGGCCTTGAATACTTACCGCTTGGCGGCCTAACACAGAATAGTCTAGGAGCTAGCACTTTAAAATATTATACATTTTACAATGAGTAGCTAACATGCTTTGATTATTTAAGCTGTCCCTTAATGATTACTAATATAAGATCTACATTAAGGCACTTTATGAGGGAGAAGCGCTAATAGCCTAATGGTTGAGGGTATGGATTTCCGATCATGAGGTTCGAATCCTGGCATTCGACTAATGTCATAAATCATGTCCTAGAATAACCCTAGAGCTTAGTTGGAATGGTACAAGAAATATTAGTAAATTTACTAAAATCTGCTAATATTTTTATTAAAAAAAATGAAGGGCTTTAACTATCAGTTTTTAAAATTAGTCAACGTAGCATACAACTAATCGTTATTTGAATTGTTTAGTAACTTTAGGAGTTTTCTTTCCTATTTCCTATTTAAAAATCGTTTAATATTTTTATTAACAAGCTTTGCCTATGCCTATTGTTTCCTAGAGTTTTTTGTCCGTTATATTGTCCAAATGAAAAATAATGAATGATGAAAATTAGACTAACTCTTAGACTATGTTAAGTTATGCTATAGGTGAAGTCTGCGTGTATCGAATTTGAATTGAAAATAATAAAGCGCGAGTGGATTGGAGCGGACGATATGAGCACATTATGTATTTCGTAAGGCCGGCGAGCTCGCGGACTTTGAATATATAATGAGGATTAAGCCTATTTATTTGATTGTAATTGTATTCATAAAAAACAAAGAACTATGTAGGTATATTGAATAGATAAAGAGGTCTTTTAGCGACTGGATAAAATAATTTTGTGTTTTGTTTTATCATTACTAATAAAAATAAATGGTCAAAACTTTACTTTTTTTTATAACAGAAGGGGTCCAACGAGCAGCGAGAACACCGAGGTGTTCAACGACGCCCATGGACATCAGCAATACCAGAGGGACCGCAGATGCTTTGCCGGCCTTTGAGATAGTGATAAGGTCGCTTCTAGAAGGACCCTAAGCTCGTACTTACTTGTACAATGGCGAAATACTTGTAGTAAAACGTAATGTTATCGACGTTTTTTATTGAAAATAATAGGATTGCAAACCAGTTAAGCTTACTATACTTGCGTACTTGAAACAATCAAGTCTGGGATTAGATTTTTCGATTATTATTTGCTATCCTTGGATATGTTAAAAAACAAATAGATATTATTTAAATTATAATACATTTAGATTTATTTTAAAATATTCAAAACATTCAGATTTGAATGGATAGAAATCGTTTATTGGTTTCGGAAGTTAGAGAAAAGCATTTCCTTTGTTTTATTTTTGTCGAAGAATTTTTGCATTAAGAATAAATGCGAATGTTTAAATAGATGGATGTTTGTTTGAAGATATCTCTAGAACCGCTGAATGGGTCTCACTGAAATTTGGCATACATATAGAACATAGTCTGGAAGACCACATAAGCTAATTAAGTTTTTTTTTTTTTGGTAGGAAGAGTTTGTTTTTTTAAACGCGCTGATCTCAAGAACTACAGGTCTGATTTGAAAAATTCTGTTTTTGTTGTATAGTCCATTTATAGAGGAAGGCTTTAGGCTATATAACGTTACGCTGCGACCAATACCTTTTTTTAATTCCGCACTGACGGAGTCACGGGGTACAGCTAGTATGAAAATTGATTTTTTTTTTATTTTTTTTTTATTTTTTATAAAATATTAGCAGATTGTTTTGTAAATTTACTAATATTTCTTTAACCATTCCAACTAAGCTCTAGGCTTGTGCTAGGATATGGTTTACGACAATAGTCGAGTAGCGGGATTCGAACCCCCGACCTCGTGGTCGGAAATCCGTACCCTTAACCATTAGGCTATTGACGTTTTAATTTGTTAATATTTATTTCTCACAGTTGTTATAAAATCAAGTGCTTTCATTGCACACATGAGTGAACTCAGAGTTAATTCCTATGCTAATTACGTTAATATTATCATTCTTAAGGAGTTTATAACCAAAGAGTTTTTTAATGTTTTCACGCCACATTACTGATTTATTTATTGTGAGAAAAAAAGATCTTGTGTCCGATTATATCTTTAAGTAAAGACAATAATAAGTATTTTTAATCATATGTTTGTTAAAAATAAAATTAAACGTTATATCTCAAAATGTTGTATTTTTGTTATTCAATGGAAACAATTTAAGATTTAACACTGGTAAAGTTCACAGCAACGCTAGCAAGAATTGCTATATGCCCATTGCAACCTAGACCCACCCAAAACCTTGTCCTTTTCCTGTAGACTCTCTTCCCAATTTCCTGTCCCTTCCTTTGAAGGCTACAAAAACACAAGGAAAACATTTTTTTTTCTATCATAAGGTGGCAAACGAGCGAGCGGCCACCTGAAATCACTGAAATAGAGAAGTGACCGTTGCCCATAGACATACGCAATTGCATATGCGTTGCCTACCTTTAATCGACGGTGGAGAGGATGCACAGAAAGAAAATATTTTCCCTTTCCATGCATCCTCTCATCCGGAAAGTCCATTTGCACTTCCTATCCTTTCCTTATAAGAAAAAGGGTGGGAAGGGAAAGGGACTAAATTAGGCCTCCGGGACGCACACTCATCAGAGGAAACGCGAAATTGCTTCCACTTGACGCCTGTCTTCTGTGTGGTCGTGGTATTTCACCGGGCGAGCCGGGCCAATTCGTGCGAAGATGTTAAAGCGGGTTCTACCACTGTTGGACACATAACATATCTTCAAAACTATTTTTCTTTCCATTAAGTATATTTGAATAGCCTAATTGGACATGTTTGTACACAGTAAGTGACTATTTTAGCGTGGTTTTAGTTTAACTGGAATGTTGAATAAAATTATAATAAAAACATATAAGATTATTCATATTGTTTATTGTTAATCGTGTGCTATATATCTAAAAATAAATACAATGATACATTTGTATGCAATCATATAACCATCTAATTTGCAAGTGACTGATCCTGAATGCAGTCAGTGCGGACAGCAATCAAACAGAATGTTACGAGGTCCTTACAAAATATACATTGACTATAGAAAAAAGGACTAGGCAAAGCACTGCTGTTATACAAGTGTCAGAATATCAGTACTTTATAAACTTATGAATCAATAATTGACATAATCGAAAAAAGCGACTATGCTACCAAGTTTAGAACGTTCAATTTTACACGACAGCGTAGAGTATACTTGCTTGACATGTCCTGTCTCTTCAAAGTCAAAGAATAAACAATAAATAATATTCAATGCACGCGACAACAACACCTGTAGGTTTACAATTCTTGGCACCTGCACAATACTTAATCAAAATATATGTCGCTGGCAAATCCACTAGTCGCCATTTTGTAATTTGTCTAATGAAATGGAAAAGATACGGTGAATTCCACATCGATTGAATTTATTCATAAACTATCTGTCGCCTGCGACTCCGGCCGCGCGGTATGAAAGCCTATGTGTTCTCCCAGACTATGCTCTATATCTATATCAAATTTCAGCGAGATCCGTTGAACCTTCTAACAAACACATTCCATCCATCTAATTTACATTATTATGCATTTAACAAAATGGCGGTGTTAATAATTTACCGGTAACATACGCTTAGAGCTTAGACAATAGACGGCACAGTTACTGACACCATCTATGGTAAGTAATTAAGAATTAAATTCACGTAACGTAAATAGGAGGCTACGTAGCGTGCTTGGAACGTATTAAGAGAACATACGAACTGATAATGGGCAATTGTGTCGCATCACGCATCGCAATTTATACGTTGTAATGAAGTACTAATGGCCTAGTAGTTTTTTTATAAGAGAAGGGGGCAAATGAGCAGCAGGAACCGAATGCTTCGCCGCCCATGAGCATCAGCAATACCAGAGGAACCGCAGATGCGTTGCCGGCCTTTGAGATGGTGATACGCTCGCCTCTTGAAAGACCCTAAGTTAAAATAAGAAATACCTCCGAGGATAAACCATTCCACAACGTGGCTGTGCGAATGTTAATGTAAACATTTTATTCAATGGTCGCAGGATCAATTTAACTTCCACAATACAAGTTCCAACGTAAATAATCGTTTAAATAGAATAATCGTTTACGCCGTATACACAAGCCAAATGCGGTAGAAAATCTAAATTAAATATCTTTAATCTTTTAAATTTATCTTTCAACTAGCAGTCGCCCGCGACTCCGTCTGCGCGGAGTTGTTAAAAACAAACTTAGTAGCCTATGTATTCTTCCAGACTATGTTCTATATATGTATATGACAAATAACATCGAGATAGGTTCAACCGTACTGGAGATATATTCGAATAAACATCCATCCATCCAAACATTTGCATTTATAAGCATTATATTATGTATCGCTAGAAGAGCTTAACAGATTTTTATGATATTTGGTACAGGTCTATAACTGTAACATAGTCTAGAAGAACACCAAGGCTACTTATTAAGTTTTTTAATACCACTTAAGATGGCGATCTAAAGTTATAAAAGAATAAAATATAAGCGAATAAACAAACTCGTTTCCTATTACCATTTTCAAATTTCTCTGGTATTTAATTTTATGCGCGCCGATTTTAAAATCGATATAATAACATCAAATAAGATTTTAATATAAAAACTGGATGTCTGTAGGATGTCCACACACGTCCGGAATACAAGCTATAAATATTACTTACGTAAACAGTATTCTTGTACATTAAATACCGGTTCTGTACACACTGTCCGGTTTCACTTACGTATTGGGTGAAGTTACACCGGTACTTTTATACTATGGGTTCTGTAGATACAATTATCTTAATATCACTCTCAAAAAGATACGGAATAATTACACATTTTGCGTTACATTCATTGCATTGGAATTATTTTCTACTAGCTGTCGCGCGCGAATCCGTTCGAGCGGAATAAAAAAAACATAACTATGTGTTCTCCTAGACCAGTGGTTCCCAAACTTATTTAGTCTACTGCCCATTTTGAGAATAAACATTTTTATTAGAGTTTAAGCAATCTTTTAATTCATATTAGTTGATGTTCACAAGTTGTTGTTGAATGTCGAGAGCTCATGCAGTCGTTGTCTATGATGCCTCCTAGCTAAATAAAATTACAAATCACCCCCCAGGCCTCTACGCAACGCCCCCATTTTCTTTCTGGCTCTCTTACCTTGAGACCTGCAGCGCCCACAAGGGGGCGTTATCGCCCACTTTGGGAAAGACCGTCCTAGATTATGTTCTATATGTATGCCAAATTTCATCAAGATCCGTTCACCTGTGCCGGAAACACCTTGTAACAAACATCCACCAATGAGAAATAACTTTCTATCAGTCGGAATTGTATCTGTAAGGGTTTCACATATTTTGTAAAGAACCTTAAAACAATCATCATTAACTCGTTTCTTTTCATCTATTAAATAGTAAAATGCACTCAGCTGTTAACTAATTTATGTTGCCTGCTATCGCCGCGCGGCGCTGCCGTCGCCCGCTCGTATGAAACCCAATAATTGCTAAGTCAATCGAAAAACCAATAAAATCTAATTCTCCTCGGTGCTTCAAGTTATCGGGATGATGTGAGATTACTTTCAAAGTTTAAGTTATATTAAGTTTAACTTATTTAAGTTTGTATTTAATTTTGTTTCAAATGCAATCTTTTGTAATTAAGCTTAGTAAAGACTGGTTTGGCCGTTTTAGAAACTAACAATTTAGTAGAAAAAAAGCAAAGTGTATTAATACCGTTATCTGATTTTGTCTATGGTATTCCATGTACTTAATTAAAAATATTTTACTTCAAAACCTATTTCTCAAAATAAAATCACACCACAGCGTATAAAACAAATAGACTATATTTTGTTTTATATCATAAGGTGGCAAAGGAGCGAGCGGCCACCTGAAATCTCTGAAATAGAGAAGTGACCGTTACCCATAGACATACGTAGTAGCATATGCGTTGCAGATCATAAATCGACGGAGGATAGAATGCACAGAAAGAAAAAATATTTTCCTTTCCTAGGCATCTTCTCACCCGGAAAGACAATTTCCACTTCCCATCCTTTCCTTATAAGAAAAAGGGTGGTTAGGGAAAGTGGACTAAATTCGGCCTCCGGGACGCACACTCATCAGAGGAAACGCGGAATAGCTTCCACTTGACGCCTGTCTTCTGTGTGGTCGTGGTATTTCATCGGGCGAGCCGGGCCAATTCGTGCGAAGATGTTAAAGCGGGTTCTACCACTGTTAAAACTATACGAATTACAATCTCACGTATAAGCAAACCATTTAAAATATAATAGAATCTGCGTGCCCAATGTTACACATAAAAACTTATTATACAAAATGAGCCAGCGCCGAATAAACTTCTAAACAAGTCACGTTCCATAAACATAGATCAAGATTGCCCTAAAGCGTTGCCCTACAACGTTCGCCATAAAAATATTATCACAGCCTAACATTACACCGAAACTAATTTATTTTAAGGTCGAAATCCGCCGCCGGACTTTTACAAACTTAATTTATCTCTACACCCACCCCAAACCCCCACCAACCCCTTTTCCCTACCCTTTCTCGCTAACAGAAATCAACTTCATAACTTGTCGAGATTAATTAAAACTTATTGGAGTAAAAACAAGGTAATAAAGTCCGAAGGTACTTTATAAAAAGTTGTTAGCTCATCTCATCAAAACGATCGTACTGCGTGTCCATTACAAAATTTTCTTCGAAGGAAACATGACTTTAAAATTAGCAACTTTAATGCTTAAATTTGTAAATAATTGAATACGTGGTTAACAAATTTAAATGAATATAAAATACTGAAAGCTCTTTGTTCAATTGTATGTGTTATTTAAATATTTTAATCAGAAATTAAACAAAAAATTATAATTCAATTTGTATTATATCCACACTTAAAGTTATTTTATCATTACGAGTTAAGTCTGCCCTGAATATATGTTTAGTATGAGAAATCTCCACTAAGGGACTGCTTAAAAATATTTACTTATTGTTATTGCATTAAAAAATAACTATTTTTCAAACAAAACGATTACCGTTAGTTAAAATGAAATACAAAATAATCAAATTAAATTTATTTATGATAAATCCCGTGGACATGTCACGAATATACGCTCAATAGAAAGGACCTACTAGAATATCCAGTAAAACACGTTTTATAAAATAGTATATGCCACGATGAAGAAAATAATTCTATGTTCTAACTAGCTTGAAACTCCGTCCGCGTGGAATTAAAAATAAAACTTAATTAGTAGCCAAATTTCAATTAGATACGTTAAGCTATTCTGGAGATACCTTCTAACAATTATCTATCCAAGCATTCGCACTTATATAAGTAGGATTAACTTTCCATATTTTCCTTTATAGATAATATGACGGCATTCCTTGAGATTTTATTAAAAACCTAACCCAAAAGGTAAAAAACTACTTAGATTTTATTGACGAGATATCATAAGAGTTGTAGATTTTGGACTTTAAAAATACGTACATTTTTTCTTGAACCATTTTAAAAAGCAAAGCTAGAAGATTAGTGCTTTATCTTACACACGCATTATGTCGTGTTGTTACGAAATAAATCACGTAACTTTTAATCACAAGTAATACTTAACTTATGTTTAAAAATAACCACTTCATCTGACAAACTGTAAAAAGACGTAAATCGTATATACTCAAGCATAATGTTCATTTGAACATTAACTAAAATTTATTACTCGTTAAATTAACTAAAGAATTAAACGTAACCAAATCGAAAACGAACGAAAATAACATATACAGAGTGTATTTTTAACATCGAAAAACTTGACGCCATAAAAATCTCTATCTATATTTTTTTCAATGGCGCCAACTAGCTTAAAAATAAATGTGTACCACTGATTATCATATAAACGACCAATAGAATAAAAAGAAGGCCAAGATTACAACCAGCGGCAAACCAAGAAACATTACTACACGAGCAGAGAATTATAACACTTATTACAAGTGTCGTTCGGGTTATATTACCTTGTTGTTTCGTTTATATTTTAGTCAAACTTTTGGTGTGTTCAGATGAAGGTTGCCTAACAACTTCGCTTCCCAAATCAACTAAACATGTTTGGCTTGTGCATATAACGTTTCTTTGGCTAATAAAAATATAAAAAAACTTTGTTTTTCTCTTATTACCATGAAGTTTTGTTAATACAAGATTTTAAATTTGTTCCGTATAGAGACGACAATATTTAGTGTGTATTTACTTTGTAAATTAGATTGAATTTGAACTATGTGTCTGTTGATAACAATGAGTTTGTTCAGGTTACTACATTATTGATAGTCATCGCCGAAGTCATATTTTTAGGGTTCCATACCTCGAAAAGAAAAAAGGAACCTATATAGGATTGTCTGCCAACACCCGTTTTTTTAATTTTGGTCCCGTAGGATAAAAGATTATGAAATGAGTCGAGTAGATTTGACATTATCTTCTTTTGTTTTAAACCACAGATACCCAGAAATATATAAAAAAAAGTAGCTGTCGCCCGCGACTCCGTCCGCGCGGGATTAAAAATAGATGTTGGTCGATTCTCAGACCTACTCAATATGCTAACAAAATTTCATGAGAACCGGTCAAGCCGTTTCAGAGGAGTATGGGAACGAAAATTGTGACAAGAGAATTTTATATATATAGTTTCAATTATAACTTAATTACTAAGTAAAACAATTCGTTTAACATTTTTATTGAAATTTATGTTCAAAATTTTAAGCTTCAATTGCGATTGAACAGATTCGACGAAAATCATTTAAAAATGGACGTTTTCAATCGACTGTTAACCAACTACCCTCTCTCAACTTCCGTTGTACGTTCCGTTCCGTTTCAGGGGCAGTTTGTTCAACTTGATGGAAAAACTCGTTCAATTTCCGAAATACAACATTCAACAAAATTGTTCCACGAAATTTATTTGTTTGTTATTTTTTTCTTTTGTTATAAAATCATTTAATTTGCAGCACAACATAGCAAACGTTGCAATGTTTTTAAGTTAAAAAATGTATGGAAAAATGCATCAAAGTTATGAAGTCCAAATAAACGTAAATTAAAATAAAATTTAACTTAAACGCATCTCTACCTATTATATTTTTAGACTATTCAAGACAAAGTTTGCTGAAAGATAAAACCAAATCCTTTTCCTTTTAAAATCTACGGAGACATTAATCGAGTTTATTAAAAAGGTGTTCATAAATTCTCCTTTGCTTTAGCTAAGTCAAAGTCAATTTTTTGTACGTTAAAATATATAAAGGATCAAAGGGAAGGGTTTATTGATTTTTATCTACAAACCTTGGTGTAGACACCCTTTATGTTGGGAGAATTAAAAGAAATGTCTGAAACATAAATAAAATTGTAAGTTATCGAAATAATCAACCGTAGGTTTCTACAGAAAAAAAGAAATTGTCCATCTCACATATAGAGAAACATACAGTCGATCCTGAAGGCAGGATAAGAGAAAACTGGATAAGCGAGAAACCTCAATCCGGGTACGACGGACAACCTCCATAAGCGAGAAACTCTGGTTAAAGAGAAACCTCTACCTTATATTTTTTGTACAGTAAACACCTTATTCGCGTAATTATGTCATCTTATTTTTCTTCTTCTTCTAGTGCCTCTTCAGTCTTAAAGGTTGGCCGCTATCTTATTTTTAGTCCTTTTTTAAAGGCCGGCAACGCATCTGCAGTTCCAATGGTGTTGCAGATGTCCATGGGTGTCGTTGATCACCTAGGTGTTCCCGCCGCTCGTTTGCCCCCTTCTCTTATAAAAAAAAATCATTCATCGATTCGAACGGATCGAATGAACATCAAATTAGCAATAGGCTTGCAATTAACATAAATAAACATATTTGGATTTCTACTTATAAATTATTTAGTTAGTACTAACAGTAGAAGTTATTGTAAAGGAGGCTACTGCCCGAGCCAAATATAGTTCCAAAAGCAACGGCGCGGCAACAACTTGTGTTCACAAATTCATGCGTTTATTCCAAATTATGATGATTCCATTGAAAGTTTAGCTTGGATGCGCACAAGTCTCCAGTCCAAGTCATAAGATTACAACAACGTGATATCAAATAAATATAAAGGTACATTTAAACACGTACGCTCGTAACAATTCTCGGTCGTTACGTCAGAGAGAGACAAACATTTAGGAATACATGAGAAAGCTATACTGCATCTGACGTCATTGCCGGACAGTTCGAATTTTACGTAAGATTCCGGCTTATCTCTAAATGGACCTTAATATTATTTGTTAATCAAAAAACCTTACTATGACATGACAAATAACACCTCAATCTTCAGAATCAGTTTAGCCATTTAGGCTTCAAGAGTTCGTAATGGAATTGACATACGTACAATGTAAAAAAAATTGTATACCGCTTCTCTTTCAACAAGATATCTCTGCCAGAAAAGGCTTACCTAGACAGAGACCACTGACCATTTGGCGTGGTCCTGAACACATCTCTCGCTTCTTTTACATGCCCCTCGGTTTCTGATGTGCTTATAATCCGGTAATCGCTTTTATCTTGTCCCATACGCTGTGTCGCAACGCCGCAACTTCGTCCGGACCATTTGGCAGTTCTCGCAAAACATTTCATAAATATCTCAGTATAACACATACGTTTGTTTCCTAATGTAATAAGCGAATTTTACTACATTTCGCTTTTATTTGCATTAAAAAAGTCAAGCATTTTCATACAAAGCAACTGTTTTTTATTGTATAAAAGTATTGTTTATGGTTTTTTTTTTTAAATTGAAACCGGCCAGAATGAGGATTACGGAAATTTGACTAACAAAACAAATTATGTTACGACTTGTTTATAACTAGCTGATTTTAAATAAGAAACGCATTAAAAAAAATAAAAGCAATCATATCCTCGACATCGTGGGCTTGCTTACAGATAATTCTGATTTGATTTGATTTAGTTATTACATTCTTGAGCTCGATGAAAAGTAGATTTAGTGATAAAAGATTATAAATATGTATATTATTGGTATTAAGTATAAAAATATATTTAATGCCTACACATACAAGCTTTTATTATAAATCTATCTATATAATCTATGACGATCTTTTTTTAGAAATTCATTCGTGACGCCGAAAATTAAATCGAATTCGGCGTATTTTTATTACGAAAGTGACGACTATAAAAGTGTCAGAATTAGTTTTATTTAAAAATATCTAATTTAGTCAAATATATTTGTATCTCGCATTCGAGTCGAATAAACATCGCGTTTTAGTTGCACCTAGCGCGGCGGAACATTTCATTGGTCGTAAAAACGGATACTGCACTGGGTTTAAATCCGTTGTATAAGTTTTAGAAAAGCACTCTCTCCAATGAATATTTGTTGATCAGGGATTTAACTGTTCCATTAATTTAATAGCTTCATTTATATATCAAGATCTGACAGTTTTAGACTAAGATAACGTGAATTTAGTCAAAGGTAACTCAACTAATATTGAAGATCTATAGATCCGCTCACGGGTTAAGCGTGTTACAGATCAGTGAACCGATTCACAGCTCAATTTGTACCTGCATGGAGTTGTGGCGATGTAAATGGCAGGCGAGATTCGACTGCGCATGACAGATACATAAAGAGAAAAAGGTCTCACTCGCTGAACGGACGACGACTCAGAAGACCGACGTTTGTAAAATAAAAGATGTTATATTACTTAGTGGTGACCCCGACGTGATCGACCGAACCGTTTGTCGTATCGAGAGTGTCACTTTTTACTCTATACGTATCTGTCATGCGCAGTCGCATCTCGCCTGTCAGATTCAGCGCTAACTTCGTAAGAATGAATTAGGAAACAGAATATTTGATATTAAATTATTCAAACTTTCGTGAGACATTATACTAAACTGATATATAAACACGGCTAAACACTCACGTATATTCGTCAGGTGGCGGCACCGACTAGTTTCTAGCCCATCGGGGGCCCTTCATCAGGATGAGTGGTACTGGTATTATATCCGCGAAATAACCAGCACCACTAGTCGGTGCCGCCACCGGACGAATATACGTGAGTGTTTATCCGTGTTTATATATCAGTTTAGAATATTTGATAGTCAGATCATGTCATGAAATATCATGAAATTTGATATTATTTTACCAAAAAAATTACATTCAAAGTATTAAATATCCTTCCCATTTAAAAATCGGATAGTAAACTATCATCATCAGATATACAATTTAGCAAAAGCTTATGAAAAGTATCGCATTCTTACGTCCTCGCCTAGTTTTATTTGCCTAGTAACAGGATGGCGACGGAGACAGTCTTGCTCCGGGATCCGTTCCAAAATAGCCGGCGTTATATTTCTTAATGCTTTGTAGTGGACATTTCGTAGCTGTAAACTTTTATTAGTCATAAAAACGTTATCCGACAATCACCTACCCATAATTTAGGATGCGTGTGGCCCACGCCTGGGCGCATCGAATGGCACGACGCATAGATAAAGCGTTTCCGTCAACCATAAGAAGATGTGACTTAAAAATATACGTAATATAAACTGTCCGGAACTGTTCAATATTGACTATCGATTTATTTATAATTCAGGCCTCGATTTCAAAACTAAATAGAATGGAGTCTAAAGTTATGAAACTATTTAAATCAAACATTTTTATATCGCTAAATACATATTTTGACATAAATATGAGGAATTTAATGCATGTCTTCGTTCGATCACCCAAAAAATAATTTAAAAAACAATATAGAAAATGTTTCTAGATGAGTTAATATATAAATAAATAATCTATCAGTTAAGACATTCCTTTGATGTCGACTGAGCTATCTAAGCCGGTATTATAAAAGCGGTAACAAATTTTAATATTTCAGGAAGTAAAAGGCTTTCCCCGTAAACGTTCACAACTCTAAGCCAACAGTCGCGAGTTATGACTGCAGCCTGTAATGTCACTACCACACTAAATGCTAAGCTATTGTATAATATATTTTTCAAATAGCATTCATTTAGCGATTTATTTGATATTATTTTTATTAGAGTATAAATTCGAAAGTTTAGATGATTGTATGTTTGTTTAAAAATACCTCCGAAACGGGTCAACGAATCTCGCTGAAATTTGGTATAGATGTAGAACATAGTCTGGAAGAACAGTTAGGCTATTTATTCAGTTTTTTTTTATTTTTAATTCCGAATACAAGTAATACATATGAAGAAACATAAGAATAATTTTTAGTTCCTTATTATTATAATTAACATATTACTAACAAAAATTTATAAAATTTTTCCCTTTAAAATCTAAGCTAACATAACCTAAATTTAATTTTATCGCTTAGCTTTCATTGTAGCACATACCTGTTCAATATTAAGCGCTTGTCTACTCGCGCGCTTGTTTATTAAACTTGCCACTTTGCATAATTGCCTTTTGAATTAATTAATACAGAAATGTCGCCAGCAAAGTCGCTGGACTGTAACTTTGTGAATCGTCGTACTTACGAAAGTATAACTTGATTTAAAACTTGGATATTTTAATACATTACGAATAAAGTGATGAAACATCGCTTTCACGTCCTTTAATAGATTCCATTTGTTGATCTAGTGTTTTCATTGCCGATACAATGACGTAAAAACATCTTATCTTAGTTTACTCGGAGAGAATGTGAGGTATAGTAGTTTTCAAATATCTTTGTAGCTCTTAACTTCGTGTGAAGAGGAAGTGAAGTGGGGGAGGGCCCAGTGCAGTGCGCCGATGACCTTTGTCCGCCAAGATAATTGAAAAGGACTATAACAGTTATTCATCATCACCTCACTGTACGTCCCCACCGAGGGCTCGGAGCCTACCCTAAGTTAGGGATGACTAGGCCATAGTCAAACACGCTGGCTCAGTGCTGGTTGGTTGACTTCACACATATCTTTGAATTTCTTCTCAGATATGTGCAGAATGCATCACGATGTTTTCTTCCACCGGAAGAACGTCGAATAAATGTACATATGTAAATCAAAAATCGAAAACGCATTGGTATATGGCGGGATTCGAACTCAGGACCTGCAGATTAAAGTCAAGTGCTTAAACCCCTGAGCCATCGAAGCTCGATAACAGTATTAGGAATAATTAAGTTTGTGTTTTAATATTTTAAGTAGAAAATCTCGGTATCTAGAATTCTAGATATAGAAGAAAAATAATTATTAAATTGTTATACAACACAAACTCTATATATAACAAAACATTAGAGAACACCCAGACACTAAAAATCTACGTCAAAAGTTATTTGACCGTCAGTTTGATCGCTTTGAACCGGACGACTTCACACGGACGATTGTAAATCAGTCAATATGCGCGGCGCACAATACACAAACGCATCTCCCAACAACAAACTCGTTCTATCGTGTGTGAACGCCTTTATTTGCTTTTGTTTATACGTCCTCATTACATTGTATTCAAGACTGGTTATTTACCCGACTTCGGTCTCTTAGACTGCTGAATAAAAAAAATTATACTAACCAAAATCCGGAGCATAAAATGTGCAACAATCCATTTAAACGCGAAATGTTTTTGATTCAAAATTTAAAAAAAAATTGTTTATTTTTAAATCACAAATTGCCTTCTACAGTGTGCCAAGAAAGAATGCAAATTAAAAAAACAAATGAGCATTTAAACGGAATTATCTTTGCCTGAAAAACATAAGCGAGTCAATAAACAAAAAAAGAATAAATTAAACAAAACAAGAAAACATCTGTGTTCTATGTTCAATAATTAATTCTCACAAACAAGCGCATAAATCCATATCCTTTGTATTTAATTGGCCCGTTTAATGTAAATGGGGCAATTGCAATGCGCCCGGCATTCACAATGTGACGGACCGGTCCAGGAGATCAGCCTATGTTTAGATTATGCACTACCTTTATCATACAGTTTCACACGATTCGAGATTTAAAAATTACACAAGCTTCAAATTTTTTTTTATATCATAAGGTGGCAAACGAGCGAGCGGCCACCCGAAATCGCTGAAATAGCGAAGTGACCGTTGCCCATAGACATACGCAATTGCATAAGCGTTGCCTACCTTTAATCGACGGAGGAGAGGATGCACAGATAGAAAATATCTTCCCTTTCCTTGCATCCTCTCATCCGGAAAGTCCACTTCCACTTCCCATCCTTTTCTTATTAGAGAAAAAGGGTAGGAAAGGAAAGAGGACTAAATTAGGCCTCCGGGACGCACACTCATCAGACGAAACGCGGAATTGCTTCCACTTGACGCCTGTCTTCTGTGTGGTTGTGGTATTTCACCGGGCGAGCCGGGACAATTCGTGCGAAGATGTTAAAGCGGGCTCTACCACTGTCAATCTTTGAAATCCGAAATATATGTACTAATCAGATATTCTGTTCAGATCACTATTCTGATTCAGAATTGAATCAGATTCTCCGATCCAGATCTATTCCGATGTTATGTTCGGTTATAAATCATATTGATTTCCAAGACCAAAATTCAATGTTGCCTTGGCTCCTTAACTAGGAAGACCTGTACTTAAGGAGCAAAGGAGGATCTGTACGAAACATATCGTCGTCCTATAGAAATCAATCAATCGTCATCCCAACAAATATGGAAATGAAAAATGACACGGTTCGGAAAAAATATGTTTGAGATCGAGTATTGATTTCGACCGTTATTGAATAATAACATCAGAGTATCGCTAAAAGATTATACTTATAGAATTTCCTTTAGAAGTAGAACTGTAACCGTGGGTTTCTGAGACCAAAAGCTTTTAAAACAAATAGTTATCTCTGTTGTATCAAAGATATAACGATATGTTTTATACAGAAATGTTGGCATGAGAAACCCACGATAAATGTGTTTATATTTAGATTAAATAGAGATACGTTTTATGCATATAATTATAATTTAATATTCATCTCATACAATTTAAATAACGTTTTATAGAAAGTATAATTTCCCTTCGTGGTCAAACCAGTCGAGTTTTCCAAACGTCTCGTGTATCCTCTAAGAGACTCACAAATGATAAAACTGTTGTCCAGTTAACTCTGAGTAATAGTTACAGGCTTCTAGAAAATTGCGTATACTCTTGCCTTGAAGAATTGCATCTGCAGTTCCTCCAGTATGAGAGAGATAGAGAGAGTCACAATTTTCGTTCCCATACTCCTCCGAAACGGCTTGACCGATTCTCATAAAATTTTGTGAGCATATTGAGTAGGTCTGAGAATCGGCCAACGTCGATTTTTAATCCCGCGCGGACGGAGTCGCGGGCGACAGCTAGTAATATTATAAATGTAAATATTTGGATGGACGGATGTTTGTCTGAAGTTAAGGATGTAAGAACAGATATAATAGATGTAGAACATAGTCTTGAACACATAGGCTACTAAACTTATATAAAAACGGCTAAACACTCACGTATGTTCGTCCGGTGGCGGCACCGACTAGTTTCGAGACCATCGGGTTCCCTTCATCAGGTACGTAATCTACGTGAGTGTTTAGCCGTTTTTATATAAGTTTTTTATAATATCTCCCGAAAGTTTGAATAATTACATAGGCAACTAATTAAGTTTTATAATCACGCGTGTACGGAGTCACGGGCGACAGCTAGTATAATAACTAAAAAGTCCTTGAATTAAAGTATTACATGTACGTGTCTGGCGGGAATATGACTGTGGTTATATAACGCGGCATGCACACGTGTGGCCTTGACTGAGCAGCTCCATGTGTAACGTGTCTGTGTGTTCGTCTGTGTGAACTACATGTAAGTGTATATATCACCACGTGGATTTAAAGCCCACCTAACACAGAATACAGTCATATCTGCAAGATATGGACACTTCAAGGTCAAGCTCTACCGATAAAGAGTAAACTGATGATAAAAAAAGTTTGTAAAAATTTGAGATGAACTTATTCTAATGTGTGTTATGTCAGTAAAAATGATTTACTATGTTACTAATCTTACTCATATTATAAATGCGAATGTTTGGATGGAAAGATGGATGTTTGTTTTAAGGTAAATTTGCCATATTGATAGAACATAGTTTGAAAGAACACATAGGCTACTAATTAAGTTTGTTTATTTCGTGTTTAGCGTTAAATCCTATTTGTCTATGGTCATGCAAGATTTGAGTAGAATTTAATTATCGATATAATTCTATGTGTCCTTGTAAATCAAAGACGTAGTACACAATCAGATAGGTCAAGTTTAGTCTGGTGGTGTTATTGATAACAAACCACCTAACAGACGGCACGTGCGCGCGCGCAAGTCTCTGATAGTAACAATGTTGCATCTCTATTCTCTATTGAATCATTTTAAGTGATAGAAAGATTAGGGTTGCCCCATTATCTCCCTTTCATTCTCCTATCATTAATTTCACTTATTCTTAATCCTGCATAACACGCAATCATGGACATCTGCAACACCAGAGGAACTGTAGATGCGTTGCCGGCCTTTAAGGAAATGGTATGCTCGCTTCTTGAAGGTCCCTAAGTCGTATTGGTTTGGAAATACCGCCGAGGACAGACCGTTCCACAACGCGACTGTGCGAGGCAAAAGTATATATAATTAATTAAGTATATATAAAAGTACATATAATTGCAGCTGACTGTACGTAAAAGTACAGTCAGCTGCAATTATATGTATACATTTATAAAGCTTCAGAAACTAGTATACGACTTCGGTTTCAAAAATATGTATCCGTCCTTAAACTTCCAACTATGAGTACTTGCTATTAGTAAAATCTGTGATTGCATATTTGTAAAATCGAATGTGTATACAAGTTTCTAAAGTCCCACTTTTTATACTTTTTAAGCGCAGTATCAAAGAATATATTTGTGACAACCCTATTTGATATAGTGCGCAATATAACAATATCACTCCACGTGTAACTCCGGCGCAGATAGTATGAGTACATACATATATAATATCACTAAATACGACTGATACACGATATGGACAATATGCTAATTTCTATATATTATATTAACAATTCCTGCTTCATCACAATGTTATTGTTATTATGCCGTATCTTACGAAAATTATAAATGCGAATGTTTAGATGTATGTTTGAAGTTATCTACAGAACTGCTCAACGAATCTTGATAAAATATGGCATAGATGTAGAACATAGTCTGGAAAAACACATAGGCTACTTAATAAGTTTGTTTTTAACTCCGCGCAGACGGAGTTACGGGCGATAGTTAATATGTATATATTTATAGTACTTATTGTTATGATGAACGCATAGGTTATATAATAGTTTGCTTCAATACAATCTTGAATCATTAGGTAATAATTACCTGCAATGAATCATTTGCTGTTGGTAATGCCGACTTGTCCTTCTCAAGATGGTAATGGACGACCAAGTTCTTGCGTTTGTCCCAACGTCCACCGGCAACAAGCGAAAATGCCGACCCTAAAATAAGCAGGGCGTGCTCTTTCTCTCCAACTCCAAATGGGAGTTGATTGCATCCTACTGCCATGATGTATTTGGTGGGGGTAGACTCCGGCAAATACACTCATCAAACGAAACGCATAATGACTCTGAAACCTGTATCCTGTGTGGTCGTGGTTACCTGTCAAGTAAGTTTATTCGTGCTCCAGTATATGCCATTGTCTGCCTCTGTTGAACATGGAAAACGTTAATAATAATTTTTAGAAACACGTGTCTCAACGTGTACCACGGGGTGACGAATTTGGATCGCTATTATTACAACCATACGCTAACGTAATGTGCAGTACAAGTTAGTACACACGTCCTAAACGTGGGCGAATTGACCCACGTGTGATCTATAAATGTGTATATAAAAGTCACCAATCTGAAGTTTGGCACGAATCTACAAACATGATAGCATTCTAGTATACTCTTTTACTAAACATTACCGTTTTCACTGCCAATATTCTTTCATAAAAACTAGCTGACTCCCGCGACTCCGTGCACGGATATATTATCAATCTTACTATGTCTTTCTAATATTATAAATGCGAATGTTTGGATAGATGTTTGTTAGAAGGTATCTCCAGAACGGCTGCTTGGATCTCACTGAAATTTGTAATAGAAGTATAACATAGTCTGGAAGGCTACTTAAGTTTTTTTAAATCCGCGCGTAAGGAGTCGCGGGCGAAAGCAAGTAATATTATAAATGCGAATGTTTGGATAAATGGATGGATGTTTGTTAGAAAGTATCTCTAGAATGCCTTCATCACGCTGAAATTTTGAACAAATGTAGAACATAGTCTAGAAGAACACATAGGCTACTAATTCTGTTTTAATTCAGCGCGCACGGTGTCGCGAGCGACATCTAATAATATTATTAAAAACAAACAAGGTAAAGTAGCTCTTAAAGACATAATTGAAGTAGAAAATATAATATTTTATGCACAATACATCAACTGTCAGATCACTAATAAGATCAAACAGCGGCAGAGTATTTCCCAAAGGAACTAAATAAGCGGTACGAAAAAAACGCAAACTGAGAGATGGGGAAACTTTAAGGCATAATATATAAATAACTGAGAGAAAACTGGCCGCGTTTGTAAAAACTTTCAAGAACCTCCCTCAGTGAAGGGGCTTGATAATGACAAATGAAAAATCAGCTATTTTTTTTACTTTGATACACTTTTAAAGTTTTATCTTAATATTTACTTGTATTTGATACTAGCGGTCGCCTGCGACTGCGTTCGCGCGGTATTTAACATAATTAGTAGCCTATATGTACTTACAAGCAATGTTTTATATGTATACCAAATTTCATTGAGATCCGTTAAATCGTTCTAAAGACACCTTCAAACATCCATCCATCTAAACATTCGTATTTATAATATTAGTAAACTTATTTATTTATTAAACTTATTTTTACTATATTAAAAAATATACAAAATATAATATATTAAAAATAGAACACCACCGGCTGCGGAGTCCCATGACTCAAACAACCAGTGGTCAGGGCTGCAGAGACAGGAACCTTCTCACGATGAGCCCGGTTTCTAGGATAACTGCCTTTTGTATCAGGCCCTTAATCCAACTGTTTAGCGAGAGCTTCTTGAGATGTTTGTCGAAACTCTTCGCTATCAATCCATTCACCGGTACGATTATCGGAATAATGGTAGTATTTATAAGTATGATTTCTAAGTAACTCAAAGATTGTGAAAGTAAAGCGAACAAAGCTTATTAAAATATATTTAATGTAGAGTTTTTGTGTTTATAAATATTTCCTTAACAATCATACAGAAAGTTTTTAAACATATAGTATGTATATTTTCTAATCAACTTAAACTGCCATACAATGCATTTCTAATACTTCATATCCAACTCAATCAAATATTAAAATAATAGGCGAAAGAACTTAACAATACTGTTCATTAAATAGAAAATATAACAATAAGTTTGTCAGAACGTCAGTACATAACACATAAGCATATTAAAACGTCGGACGTCGAAAAATTAAGAATGCTTTGTTCAGTCGTCATGCGTCTATGCTTGACTGGTCATTAGTACGAAATAATATCGAACGTAAAGATGGAACTACGTTGTACTAGCTGTCGCTCGCGACTCCGCGCGCAATTAAACATTATTAGTAGCGTATGTGTTCTTCCATACTATGTTCTATTTGTATGCCCAAATTTTGTAAAGACCTTTCATTTATAATATTAATAAGAATTGAACTTGTTAAAAGGTAAAAAAGGCACTAAATTTCCACTTAATTATTTGTTTCTGACGAATTATAAACTAATGAGACATGATACTTCTGATTTTTGAGGTACTAGTTGTCGCCCACGTCTCCGTTCTCCCGGAATAAATACGAAACATAATTAGTAGCCTATCTGTTCTCCCAGTGTATGTTCTATTTGTATGCCAAATTTCATCGAGATCCATTCAGCTGTTCCGAAGATACCTTTCAAATAAACATCGATCCTTATAAACATTCGCATTTATAATATTAGTGGAACTGACGTTATCAATTGAACTTTTTTAAATTCATGAATTCTAGTTAAAAGCACTTGATTTGTCGATTTGTGACTTCAAAATAAATCCTTAAGGGTCGCTATAATATGATGCCTTTATTGGTCCGTGTATAACTTACCCTTATTTCAATCATTGAATTAAAACAATAACAATGATAAAGAAAATATTCAAAGTTCTTCAACAGATGAATAAAATAGGGGATGTAAGGTTGAAGGAAGGAGGTGGAATTCGTAATTTAATGGAGTGCCGCGGGCAGGGGTTGGAGGTTCAAGGGGAAGGGGTAGGGGGTGATGTGTGATCCGAGTGATGTGTACACAGAAGAAGCAATTTTTGTTATTTCATATTAATATTCTTTCGATTGAATACCGCATGTGATCATGTTGAACAAAGAATTGAAATGTGATCGATAAGTTATATTTTTATATGAGAGAGTCAAATAAAAATTCTATGCTTACCTAGAGGGAGTACGCAGTAAGCCTACGTAAGCAGAAATTATATCTTTAGAGGTTATGTTGTTTAGGAAATTAGTAGTTAATAAATATGTAAATAAATAGTAATAAAACGTCAACGAAATTTGACGTACATGTAGAACATAGTCTGATAGAAAACCTAGGCTACTAATTATCTTATATCTTTAAATGAGCAATTCTTGTATATATGTATATATATACATATATACAAGAATGAAAGAAAGTATATATATATAAATTGAATCTCGAAATCAGCTCCAACGATTTTCATAAAATTTAGTATATAGGGTGTTTCGGGGGCGATAAATCGATCTAGCTAGGAATCATTTTTAGAAAATGTCATTTTATTCGTGTTTTATCGATAATCAACTTAAACATAAACTTAACTTTTTCTATCGGTAAGATAGAAAAATATTATTCATATTTCATCATTTTATTAGTAATTCGTACTTAAATATTATATAATTTCCAAAAACACAATTAAAAAAAAGGACGGAATCGCAGGGGACTGCTAATATGGAGATAAAATTCCCATGATTAATTATAACAGTAACCTTTTAAAATCCGGTAAGATAACGCTTCATTTGAAAATGAAATTACAAACGGTGTAGACTTTGTCAGCTGGTTGGGGCACTTTCTTGGCGCCACTGAATCATTAGAAAGGCCTCCATAGCCACTGACTTACGCCAAGTCTTTATGCCTGTAACACATCCGCGAACCAAAAGCGAACAGCAAAGCGAATTGATACATAAGTAACATGAATTCGATAGAATCCATACATTGAAATTATGTAAACATAGGAACGTTAGACTATATACATAATACATATATATTCAGTTATTTGATAAAATTCTTTGATAATCTGGGATGGGATAAATGTGGGATGCATAGTAGCATGCATACTCTCTCTCTCTCTCGCTCTCTCTCTCACTCTCTCTCTCCCTCTCTCTCTCTCTCTCTCCCTCTCTCTCTTTGCCTACGCAGAGAGAGAGAGAGTATTGCAAAAAATGGTAGCGAACGTTGTATAACTAAGTAAGAATAGATAGGTTTTGAGACCAAAGTTTCCGTATAAATATCGTAATCCCTGTCATTGAAAAAACAGATATGATTATCAACGGTAATTTAAGACTCAGAAACCCATTGTAAGTGATGTGTTTTACTAGAAAAATTTTGTAATTTTAAAATTTTCTCTATGGTTATAATTGGCGTTTTGTTTGAACTAAGGATAGACAAAATGCGCGAATCTAATATGGCATTAGTTGGGTTTTCTCTTCGTTTGCATGTCGTGTGTTACATGCTTTATGTGGCTAGTGGAAGAGAAACTCTACTTGTGACAGATCACTGGGCGCGGTACGTCCATAGCAACGACAGTTAATTACAGATTTTAATATAATGATAACCCTTGATTTACTTATGCAATGTCTAATCTCTCTTAAAAATAATATCATTTTTGAGAACATTTTGTAATAAATTTTACTTCAAATATGGCTAAATAAATGGTTTTGTTTACAAATTATTACAAGGCTATAAAACATTATTTGTATAATAGGCTATTTTTTGATAAAAATTAAAAAATATACTAAATTAATACTAATTTAAATTTGGTCAAGGATTTTTATTGATTTACATACAGCTGTAAGTTGTTTATTAAAAGATATTTAAAAACAAAAAAAATAAAAACACAAAGAAATGTTAATTTAAATGAATTATTCATAAAAATTGTTGACCCTGATATAAGAAAAAAACTATTTATCATAAATTATACAGTTGCTATTATATAGTGACAGGCGCTAATTATTTATTCATAGGAAATCGATTTGACCAATTGTATGATTACGCGATAAAGAAGTTTTTCTATAAAAGGCAGGTGCTTAATAATTCTATACTCATCAAGGCCACATTTTATAAACGAAATATTTGATTAGATCGATATTATGACCTTCGAAATATAGTTAACAAGTCACCATCTGCAAGAAAAACAGATGTTTAGTTGAAATATTTATGAATACCTATTCTTTAGCAGAAAGTTAAGTCGACAATAGAATTCCCCTTTCCGTGAGCGAATACTAAATTATTCAAATTTAGGAAATTAATGGTAAACTAATTTGAAAGCAATTTAGAAGTTTTATTTGTTCTCCTTTCTTCTTTACTGTTACTCTTGAGGCCTTTGTCAATTACGATACGTAATAAATAAACCATAGATTTATTACCTAACCTAATAACTATTCCGGTGCGTTAAGTGAGGCTAAAAAAAGGACTTCGAACTCCTTATGTATGAATTAATTCCCTCAATGTGCTCTTTCTCAAAATTGACTCTCAATTTGAAATCAAACATGCAGACGGAATGTACATTTCAGTCTACATATAGATTAAAAATGTACAAAAAAAATAGAAACGTTTAATTTTTATTCGAATTATTTATTAATTGATTTATTTTACGAAAGTGTTCTATCTAAAACTATCCATGTTCTTTGTTTTAGTGAATAGAACATATTACATTGTACGTCTTGTAACGAGATTAAAATATACTGGAGTTTTAACATCTCACGCTCCGAAGGCTGAAGGCAAACATATCAGTTACAGGCACCGCTTTCAAGTTTACCCAGCCTTATTTAGTTAATACTTCGCCTTACACAGCCGTCTCTCACACCGTTAATAAAAATTAAAAAAAAAACTAAAATTAAAAAATTCAATTTTTTTTATAAGAAAAGGGGGCAAACGAGCAGCGGGAACACATAGGTGATCAATGACACCCATGGACATCTGCAACACTAGAGGAACTGCAGATGCGTTGCCGGCTTTTAAGGAAATCGTATGCTCGCCTCTTGACGGTCCCAACTATTGGAAACTTAACAGCAAATATCTTCAGTATTCATAATAATAATTATTAATGAATTATATTTCAAAACAATAAATTCGTCAGGTTATTTTACTAATATCATAAATGTTAAAATTTAAATGGATTGATGGTACAAGAGCTCCGTAACGTCTCAACGGATCTTTACGAAATTTGTCTCAGGTGTAGAACATAATCTAGTAGAATACATAGGCTACTTACTAAATTTTATTTTAATATCTGTGCGGACGGAGTCGCAGGCGACAGTTAGTAAGTATACGGTGTGATAGAGGGCTCACACGCAAAGTTTTGGAGTTGTTATATTATTCAAGAGTTTTCGTTAGCGCTCCCGGACGATCCCGGACGCTCCGGTCGCCTCTCGGATGCAAGTTAAGAGGTTTTTTATTTACCGTCTGAGATGATTTGAACAGCGTAATTTACGGGCCTGCCGTATTCGTTTACTTAACTTGAATGCTTATCAATAACTTAATATTACACGTAGAACTTAAACACATCTGAAAGATTATAGTACTGTAGACCGCAACTCCGTCTGCGCGGCTTAAAAAAAACTTATTGTAGCCTATGTATTCTTCCATACAATGTTCTATAAGTATGCCAAATTTCATCGAGATCTATTAAGCCGTTCTAGAGATATCTTATAACAAACGTCTATCCATACATACACACTTTTACATTTATATTATTAGTAAGAAGTAAGATATACACGACTTTGTAATAAAACTAATAAAATCCGATAGATGTCACTGTTATCTTTTAACTAACGTAATCACACTAATGAGTCACGTTTACTTTTAAAAAAAAAACAAAAACAATTGAAGCTTCACAAATATTCTTCCATACTAAAACTGGTTACATAAAAAGTAATAAAGAAGCAAACAATACGCGAACGTGGTAGATTAATAACATTCAATCTTCACATCGTTATAAAGCGTCGTATATGGTATTAAAAAAATCCTAAATACGAATATAAAAACGATCTCAGGGATCCAAAAAAAAATATTAAAAAAAAAAGCGCGAAGGCTTTATTACTTGTCGGCTCATTTGGGGAGCGGATACCAAGGAATAATATTAAAAACTCAAACAGAGAAAGTTTAGTCAACTTTATTCACTTTGCCGCGAGGACGTAAAATGTCCCTTACTTCAGCCCTTATTCTAAAGCACCCTACGGACCTTTAACTTTAAACAATGGATTTTATAAAAGGTTTTCTCAACTTGCAAGGCTTACTACTTACCGTCACTTAAACAATTTCTCACAATCTTATTTTCTGAATAAAATAACTAGTCAATCAAATAGATATATGCGTAAAACGAAACTTTATTTTCAAATCAATTTACGTAATAATATGATTACTACGTATAATATATTAATATATTTCGTATTATTTTTTATTTTATATATGAAATGTAATATATTAATACCATGTGGCGTATGAAATCGACTACCATTATTCCGTTAGTCGTATCGGTAAATGGACTGATAGCGAAAAGCTTCGACCAACATCTCAAGAAGCTCTCGCTAAACAGTTGGATTAAGAGCCCGATACAAAAGGCAGTTATCCTAGAAACCGCACGCATCGTGAGAAGGTTCCTGTCTGCAGCCCTGACCACTGGTTGTTTGAGTCATGGGATTCCGCTGCCGGTGGTGTTCTATGTTTAATATAATATGTTTTGTATATTTTTTTTTGGATATGAAATGTACTATATTAAAAAAATGATAAAGAAATATATAAGATAACTAGCAGACCCGATAGATGTTATCTGTTAATTTGACACTGCGATGGTAGCGCCGTCTGTCGGATCCAATGTAAAACATTCCAAAATCAACAACTACTAATAAAATAAAAATTAATTAAAAAAAACATTGTCCAGCGGACAAAATTGTGAATCTAAACCATTCCCAGATCCCCTTGAACACACACAAAAAAATTTCATCAAAATCGGTCCAGTCGTTTGAGAGAAGTTCAGTGACATACACATTCACAGAAGAATTATATATATAAAGATAAAAGGTTAATAAATGAATAAGAGTTGATTACTACAATGAGAATTAATTATTATAAGCAGTCACCTATTGGATTTTTCTGTTCCAAATACACTAAGGGGTACCCTCAGTCCTTCGTTAGTAATAAAATGATTCTATGAACAGTTAAAGTGAATCCTAACGTTCTTATATAAAATTTTTCCACTTAAAACTATACCCATTTTCTATATTTCTTAAGAAATATATAAAAAACTGGACAAGTGCGAGTCGGAGTCGCGCCACGAGGGTTCCGAACAAACTTGTAGGTATAAGTAAAGTAGTCTAGGTCGACTAGAAGTTTTGATTCCCCTGTGAGTAGTTGCGAGTTTAAAATGCGGCATAAATTGCTTTTTCTTTTCATTGCGTTGATATAGAATTTTGATTTTGTTATAGCTTAAATGTATAGACCTGAGTATTTGATATAAATTTTAATTATCTCTACGCGTTCATGAGGAAAGGGGGTACTAAGTTTCTTCTTCTTCTAGTGCCTCTTCAGTCTTGAAGGTTGGCCGGTACTAAGTTTAAAATTAGTAAAAATGTTTTCATGGTTTTATACGGAACCCTAAAAACGAAAGAAAGCTTTCCTTGAAAGCTTTCAAATAGACTTCATCGCTTTCAAATAAAACGAATTCCCATAATAATAACGTTGAGACATTGAAGAACGGAAAATGTCTTTTGTAAAAGTGTTGGCCAATAAAAACCCTCCCCTACCCTGCCTCGTGCCTTACGGAAGGGTAAATTGAAATCATTTCATAATACACACGTAACCGTAGAGACGTTTTTATGTTATTCGCATCAAGATTTTGTGGGATTTCTAATGTATTTTATGAAATGTATGAACGAATATTTCGAAGAATTTTTGCGGATTTATTTTTTTATTAATAGGAATTTTTGTTACTTTAGTACGTGTGTTTTATGAAAAAGAATATATGAAAATAGGTATATTGTGGAATGTTTAAAATGTGTCGTCTCCGTCTTTTTTAAGGATTATGATAAGGATGACAATCTGTTATATAAGTCCTTCTTTGAAAGCACTTAATCATAGAGTTAATTCCAAGCCATGAGTTAACATAGAATCGTGCAAGACAGTTCGCGCTCCGACCTAACGATTTATGTTTCAAGGCTCACCGCTCAAATGTTGCCGGAGAATTTCTAAACATGAATTATTAATGAAATTTTGTTTCGCCTCCTTTGAACCCATGAAATATTTATAGCCAAATAAATAATTATAAGATATTTTATGAACATTACTTTGTAGCATTTTAGATAAATTTAAACACTAAATTTAAACTCAAAGTACACAGAATTCAAGAATCTCATCTAACGTGTAAAATTATTCATTGATTCCTAAATCAACTGAATATAAATTCATCGTAAAGGAAAATTTAGTAAAACCAAACTAACACAAAGGTGTTTCTCCTTTGTTATTTCTTTGAGAAAGAAAATAGTTTAAAAACAAACTTCGGATACAAGTAACCAATTCTTTTGAACTATATATATTTTATTAAAATATAAGCAGATTTTTTTGTAAATTTACTAATATTTCTTTTACCATTCTAAGTAGGCTCTAGGCTTGTGCTAGGATATGGTTTACGACAATAGTCGAATGGCGGGATTCGCGGAACCCCCGACCTCGTGATCGGAAATCTGTACCCCTAATCATTAGGCTATTGACGCTTCAAATTCACTATAGCATCGATTGTTTCATGAAACAAGGCTAAATAAGATTTGTTTTAGTGGCCGTAATGTTACGTTATTTTTCATTCTATTTACAATTTTTTTGCATAGAAATGTAACACCCAAATTCAACTCTAGTACGCACAAAAAATGTTAAAATTGATAGACACAAGTACTAAATAAGATTAATACAGTTCAGACTTAGTTAATACCAGTAATATGATAAATAGAGCAATGGTTAGTTCAAAGAGTATATGCACCCCTTTTTACAATAAAAACTATCTCTCTTCTATTTTTCTTTTGCTATTTAATATCTTAGTTTGTATCGTAATTCTTGTATGTGAATCTTTTTATTTAAACCTTGTCTATTCACTAGATATACTGAAACACGTACATATCATCTGTATTTTCCTGTTTGTATTGTCTATGCCCGTGTTTGTTGAACATGCAATTGTTGTACCTTTTTAATAAATCTTATATATAAAATTCTCGTGTCACAATTTTCGTTCCCATACTCCTCCGATACGACTTGACCGATTCTCATGAAATTTTGTGAGCATATTGAGTAGGTCTGAGAATCGACCAACATATATTTTTAATCCCGCGCGGACGGAGACGCGGGCGACAGTTAGTAAATAAATAAAATCAATAAATAAGCCAAACAACATTTATTAAAAATATATTTAATTTCAAAGTTATATAATGTCAAACTTACCATAGCAAAATGTACCCATGGAAAAAAAATTAAGAAGACATTTTTAGGTTCAAAACAAACAGTTAACTGGATAACTGGCGTGCAAGGTAACTTACACAAAAGAATAATGTAATAAATTCTTACCACAAAAGCGGCGTAATTAATTAAATTGAAAGGGAACGGTTCAAGTTAAACCGAGCGTCGACTTTTCGTAATTTAAACTTGTACTGAACTTTACACCGCCCTTCCAACTTTAATAACTTACAATATAATCTGACTCTTTGATAACGACTCATCATTTGCTAACTTACAGGCTCATTTTCAGGATAAATTATCTCTGTAAACTTTAATAAAATTATTTAATTTTGTAGCAAAAAAAAACTCTAAAATATTATTGAAGAGTAAAGTAATTATAATTTGCACTTCGTATGGGATATCGTGGGGGGAGAAACTTTAAGATATCCTGTCTTATAGGGGAAAGAAAGGGTTGTGGCAGAATCCCTCGCTAAAATCACCTCGATGACCAAACACAGGTGCTGTGAGAGCCCTGGGATCTCGAAAAAAACATGCAAGGAAACTACGCGTGTGTTACAATGTTAGGGTCAGCTTTCATAACCTAACACTTGTACAGGAATGTGTAGTCATCAATGTTATCTTCTTTGAAGATTCTCTTTGTCATTCAGCAGTGGAATATCATGGTTTTGAAGAACCGATATGTTTATATTGTAGCTCTCCATTTTTAAGTTTCTAGCACAATTTAAGTAGGAATACTTTATAAGTTAAAAAAAACACTAATGTAATTTTAATATTAAATATATATCTAATGTTTATGAGATAAAAAACAAAGGTTCATTCGCAGAAACACTGTAACAATAATATAAAGAAATATTCAGAACAAATGTACTCGGGTGGACCCAAACTTTGACCCTTATTTGTTGCGTGTTAAAAGATAGTTTGGTTCCCTTTCTTTGTTTCACCACGCACACGCGGGTTGCTGTTATTGACAAACTTAAATTATATTTATAATTCTAACACAAAGGTTAGTCACCTTAGATTTACATTATTGCTACCGGTAAATTACGTTCTTAGACCTTTTGTAATTTGACATGATTAACAAAGACACGGCAAATTACAAATCAAAGGAATTAATTCATAAATTGACGTTTACATTTCGATATAATTTCGACACTTTGTTAAGAAGCTCTTTGTTTTATGTAACTTTCCGTGTAGACCATAAAGTAACGAATATGACGAGTACTCTTCACAGTGTAACTAACAATAAAATGCATCCTATACCGAAATATGATACGTCAGGTTGTGAATTAAAATACTTCATTAATATTTTACCAATTCTATGATTTCTAAAGGCAAACCACAAAACGACTGTATACATGATTTACCGGTGACATAGATAAGAGATAACATTTGACGTAAAGCGGTCATTTTGACATCTGTCTAAAACAGCACCCGACAAGGATCTTTACACCTGCAAAACCATGTTGTTATAGGTCGTTGACTTTCTTTAATTGTGATTTTTTAATTTATAGGTCTTTGTGTAAAAAACGAAATTATTTTTAATTACTATTATATCATCATTTAATAAAGTATATTGTGTTTGAACGTATTTTCTACTTTTATTATAAAGAGAACTATTTTTTTTATAAAAAGGGAAAAAAAGTACACCCCGTACGTCCAAATACTTTTCTACTAATAAAATGTTTGAATAGTCGGAGAAGTGATGTTTCTTTAAAAATGCAATAAGACTGGACATTATTCTGTAAATAAAATAAATTATTTTAGTTAGCAAACATCGTAAAAAAATATAAAGAGGCATCCCTTAAGCAAATGCGCATGTCCAGTTAACCCCACTGACCTCCACAATAAAGCTGGATATTAGAATATTTTATGTTCAGATGTAGGGCTGCCAAAACTACATCCTCGACTTATTTCATTCCCACTGTAATCGCTGCAAACTCTAAAATTTCTGGTCAAAGTCGAAATGACAACCCTATCTGGAACTATAAGTTGTTGAATCTGCATAACTATTTCGGCAAAACCGCAAAGCGTTGAGAAAATATGGTATTTTTGTGACCACTATGTTTTATTGTCACATACGTTTTGGTTAGGGTACGAGAGACAATACTAGACCCCTATAAAGTAAAAAGGGATAATATTTATTCAAAAAGAGATATCTAAGAGAACAATCAATTTTATAAAAGGTAACAAACATTGTCGGTTACAAATAAATCTAAAAATATTTCGCTAGTATTTTGCCTAACTGACAAAAAGGTAAAACTTTTTCAGTAAAAATGTTATGAATATCGATTTAGAAATTGGACGAACGTGTCATAGGATTTGTATTTTTTTCTAGTGCCATATTAATCATTGAAAATCGTCTAAGACCTAGCCAAATGTCAAATTAATAATTAACCGAGGTCGCTCTGAGATTCCTTACGTCAAAGAAAGCTTTGTTTAACAGTGGGTTTCTGACACTAAAATGTGTCCCTGTCATTATGTAATAATATGTTTAAAACGATTATTTTGTACTCAGAAACCTAAAGTGAATAAATTAAATTACCATTTATTAAAGTAGCAGTAAATAACATAAGAAAGTCTTAAAGTTGATGCGCAAATTCATAATATTTGCATTTCTTAAACCGCAGAACGAAGAGGGCGCCATAAAATATACTTTCAATTAACTGCGCTGAGGGCTCAAGGGCGAAAAACAAATTAATTCTCATAGTGTTGCCAGGTTTAAAGCACAATAACTTTGATAAAGTAATAAACAAAATTAATTTTAAGAAACAAATTACATTAACAACAATACAATAACATTGACTAGAGCTAAATAATGAAAAGAAAAATAGCTCCCAATTTCATTATCCTAAATTTAGTAATATTTAGTAATTTTTAAATGTTTATTAAAAACAAACAAATGATATGAAATAATATTTATTTGTATTAATAAACTCGAATTTAAGGTTAGTTTATAGTGGTTTTCTTTTTTTTAAATTATATTTCTGCAATGGCAACACTAGCCTGGCCTTGAACGTAGCGCCTGTTTCGTTCCCACTCGCCACGTAGCCGTGTATCCACCACAAAACAAATGGCGTGCGTCAACTCATTTAGTACAGTAATTATTTTTTATCAGATGTATAAACACGAGGAATACAAATGCTTTGTTTTGTTGGAAAACTGATATGATTAAAATGAAGTTATCTAATTAAAAACTTAGTTTTATAATTCAGTTTTATTTTCTTGAGATTTTTTGAAATTATAAGATTTATGTTTGTCGTCTTACCCATCCTAAATTATAGACCAACAAAACTGATTAATCCGACCACTTGGACATAAATCAAACTTAATATTGAACCCCGCGAGTATTGTAATTTTTCTGTAATTATTTTTCTTTTATACCTTAATAGAAATACCCATTAAAATTAAGTCGATATGATAAATACTTAGTTTCTTACTTCCAATTTAATCTCAACACTAATGAAAACCGAAATAGTCAATAAATCCGTTTAGGTTAGTTAAGTCGTATCTTAATTAACGCAGGCACCGAATTCAAGCACATTTAGTGCAAATTGAAATATCGCGGTCGAACGCGGGCCACATATTAAATTATGGAGTCCATTCATTGCCCGCCGCAACGCCGTAACCGAAATGCGAAGTAATCAACTTTAAGACAGTGTTTACATTGCATGAACTGAGCGGGAACGTAAGCCGTATGACTAAGCAAGTAATATAATATTTACGCTAGCAACCAAGCGTTAACAGACAGATATAAATCCTCTCTCGCTTCTTCTTAATTTCGAGCCTCCACTTGAGAAATGTCACAAGTCAAAAATGCCCTTAAAATTAAATTTACGCAATAGTCTCTTTTCGTACCATAATTAATACAAAAACGAATTTAGAACAAAACATCCTTTTGTGAGTTAAAATATTTTTTATGATCGTAAAGATGTTTAAATGAATACTAAATACAAAGTAATTACATTTTTTATTGAGTTGTGACTTGAAGTATGCATTCACAGTCAAATCAACTGTCTATTTTTAACTTTAAGACCCACAATACACAATAAAAGTTTAACAGTTTGTAAATAAAAGTAAAATGTATAAAAGTCATGATGACGGGAACTGATAGCTCCTTTTGAAGAAGTCTTGTTATAACAGACGTGGTCTTACCGTACATTTCTGACATCAAAACTTTTGTATAACTCCATCCGTAATATAACGTCATCCTTGTCTTTCATCTCTTTCCTCTTTGTTTGACCTTTGAAAAAACAAAGAAATCAACAGTTTTAAAGAGAGTTTCTGATCTCAGAAGACAACGGTTAAAAAGTTTAAATCAGGATATGTATTAATTTAAGATTTGATATAGAATATGCAACATTAATCATCTATTCAATAATTGTAAAATCCGCTTCTCCTGTCAATAAATGGCAGACCTTTAACAATTCCCTCACCATTAAATTAGTACGTAGCACCATTAATATAATTTTGTAATACATTACAAGTTTGCTTCGGGCGAATATTAAAGCGGAATAACAAAACATAAAATGGATTGAAAACAGAAAAAGTTAACGTGTATTGATTACATTTCTAATTACATTTATAGTGTTAATGTCTTAACTAGTTTTTATCGGAATATTTTATCATATTCATAATAATTAAATTAATACTTAAGTTTAACCCTTAACTTGGCAGAATTTTATTTTTTCGAATATAAAAATAATATTCATAGCACTTAACTTTAATGACCTAAGGGGTCTAGAAAAAAATGAAAAAAAAAATATTCAAACTACCCCTTTAAAAAAACCACCCGTATCTAGTGGGATACATTGCCAAGGGCATTGATAAATATATTACGCTATCAATGTATCTCTACAGATACATTGCCAAATTATCTATGACTTGATTATATAATAATTTATATGAAAATAAATAAAAAAAAACACGTTAATAATCAGTACTTTGTACTATTTATTTAATAACAAAAATGGAACTTCAATGAAAATATACAAAATCAGATTAATTTTAGAGATTCATATTATGGAAATTGAAAAAACAGTTCCTATCCGGTAAAAGACACAGCCTCATACCACATTTGATGCACATAACAGTAGTCTGACCTTTGATACATAGTTTGCATCGTCCTTTGGACCCAAAAGTAGGGAAATGATTGTATCCATCATATTTAACGTCCGCAGTTGGCCTTACGGTACAGGGTGTTTTTATAATCTTTTTTGGTGCTAGTGGTACAGAATCAGAGTTTTTGAATGGCTGCTGTCTCCCAGAATGTAAGAGCCCCTGTATAATATGATGTCGAAACTTCTTTAAACTCAGTCGTTTTATGTTATTCACGCCAATATGTCTGCGATACAAAATCCAGCTATTGTTCACGCACATATCTAACATTTGAGAAAATATCGGTAAGTACCATCGGTGGCTTTTCATCTCCGTTCTGTACAAAGCCACTAACATATCTGCAAGGTCGACTCCTCCCATATGTGCGTTGTAGTGCTTTATTATATTGGGACAGGGGACAGCAGCTCTCTGTTTTAAATCCTTATTGTAACGTTGTATAACTCCAACAGGAGTTTCAGAAACATAACTGCTTGCCACAGTAACCACTTTGTTGTCATGCCATTTGACAATACAGACTTTGTTTGTATTGCATACTACTCGTGAATAAGATCCGCGGCCTTTTTTTTTGAGGGCTTTATCAGGTATAAGCTTTTGTTCTGCGCCACGTAGTCTATTTGACCTTATGGTACCTAAGGAGAATATACCCATATTATATCGGAGCATATGTATTAGCTCTAGACTGGTGAAAAAATTGTCAAAGTACACAACTGAACATGCTGGATCAGGAATAGTTTTACATAGTGAGAAGACGACTTTTGCCCCAAAGCCCAAGCTCATTTCTTCTCGTGAAAATAGGTGGTATCTGAAAGTGTCTTCACCTCCATATACGAGAAAATCATAAATGAAGCCCGAAACACCAGCTCTAACAAATATTTTGTACCCCCATTTGCGAGGCTTGCTCTTTATGTATTGTTTTCGATTACCGGCTTTTTTGCCCTTATATGGCACCATCATTTCATCAATGCTGAACCTGGTTTCATGAGGAACTCTCAAAAAGTTGGCACGTACTTTTTCAATGAGTGGCCTCTAACTTTAAAATACCGATCACCGTCATCAAGCAGATTGTCGTTGAAGTGGATGTACCGTCGTATCTGTTGAAATTTTTTGAGTGTCATAACATCAGCTATTTGTGAAAATCTGAATTCCTGACACCAATAGTCAGTGTAGGCCGGCATATTCACGATTCCCATTATCAAATTTATTGCAATAAAATCTTTGATGTCTTGTGTTGAAAAATTAAGAGAACGACCAATTGTTTGAGTTGAGTATAAATTGCTTTGCTCTGTAATCATGTTAAGGATGCCATCATCAAAGAAGTATTGAAAATATTCTAGTGGTGTTTTTATGGTATCTGAAGGTAACTGTTTATCGTGTATTTCGGCGTTATGTTCAAATTTCTTGTTATTCCAATGGAATTTCAGTTGCTTTCTTTGTATAGGTGCAAGGCGCCTTACAGCTAGCCGTGGCTGTTTTGAGCGTGTATTTATATTTGAGGGCGATGGTGAGGCTGCTACTATTGCTGGCGATGACTCTGGTGTTTCAGGCACTATTCGGTTAAATCTAGGCTTTTTATTTCGAATAACATTTACAATGGCAGTTGGCGAAGGAGGTATGACCGAGTGAAGAGAATCTTGAGTTGAAGAATTCAAAGAAATACTTTCAGACGCTGGTTTCATTGATACTGTAGGGCAGGAAGTGAGGTTGTTTTCATCGTCAGAAAGTATGTGAAGATTTTCAAGAGAAGAAGGAAGCGACGGAGCAGATGAAGATTCAGTACTATCGCGTTCTTGAAGATTAAAATTCTCGACTTCACTACTAGAATCCGAACTTTCTTCATCATTTGATGACTGACTGTGTTTTGGCACCAATGTGAGTATTTTGCTAGCTCTTGAAAGCATATGGACCTACAATTAATATATAAAATAAGCCATGCATAGCCATATGAACAGTTATTCAGCTAGGCAGTGTGCACATACAGATACATGACGATTTTGTAAAAGTTGTTAGTAAAGCTAGCAGTGTGTACCATGAGATACATATCAAATATATATAGAATTGTTAGTTTCTTGGCAATGTGCACGAGGAGATACATTCATTAAAAAAGTCACATGAAGCATCAACCAGACAATTAAAGAATGTCCAAAGTAATTATTTTAGTGCTAAATATATCTATAATTAATAACTTAACACATCCACTCCTTCAATACATAATAACAAGAAAAAATCATAACTTTTCTTACCTTTTTGCGAGACAACATGTCGGAACTTGAACTAAAGTGAAGTTTGACAGCTCATCAGCCTGACCAACACAAAAAACTTAAGTTGCGTTCCGAAACTAAGAAATGGCCTAAATATTCTTAAAAAAATATCATGGTTTCGTTTAAAAATAATAACACTAGATTTTTTTTAATTCTGGTGTATCTGTACAGATACACTAACAAGAAAAGGGTTAATTAATATAAATATGGTAAATAATATTTAGAGCAGAACTTATATTGGTTAGAAGTATTTTTAGCTACATAAAAACATCCTGTATATAAGAACACATTTTATATAGACCTAAAAGGTATATTTTAAAAACACACTGTCGACATAACGCGTTAAGTAAGCATCGATTGGAATTCGACATACTTGTGACAATCGCATTTGTATGGTCATCGTTAATTAAGTAACAAAACTAATTGTCGATGGCGACTTCGTCTGCGCGTAATTAAATAAGAATGTGTTCTTCAAGACTATTACCTATATCTGGGACAAATTCCATTAAGATCCTTTAAGCTGTTCCGGAGACACTTTCAAACAAACATCCATACAGATTAATTCCTTAGTTTTAGTATGAGGTACCAACATATAAAATATACCAAATGAATTTCAGTACCAACAATATAAGAGCGATCGTAAAACGAATATCATGGAAAATGATTGATGCATACAACGGGAGACTAATGCTTTACATTACTATATCCCAAACGTTTGTGCTTCTATCCAACCCTTAGGACGTATACACACTGTTGTACAAATAGTGTGTGTACACACAACGGATCAACGGATCTCGCTGATATTTAACATAGTTGTAGAACATAGTCTGGAAGAACACATAGGCTATTCATAAAGTGTCTTTAATTCCACGCGTACAGAGTCGAGAGCGACAGCTAGTCGTTAATATATTATATGCAAAAATTTGACTTTGTTTTATTTTATTGTGCTTTTGCGTGTATCATGTTTAGGATAATAAAAATTTGTTTATTTTTACAATGTAACCATAAGCTCCTACTAAAACATTTAAACATGTGTTCTAGTAAGAACCTTTTTTAAACACAAAAAAGGGTCTTGACAGACAGACGTACGGACAACAAAGTGATCCTGAAAAATGACTAATACGTATGTAATTAATTAAAAATATATTTGCAACTCTTACTTCCGTGTGTAATAACGGTGACATTGACATGAAGTTTCGACTATGAATATAGATTGTGGGGCCAACAATGCCTCCCAGGGGACCACTTCCATTACACAGGGTCAATTCTCTTTGTACCTGAATACAAAATATTATGTTATACTGGCTGCCAACCGCGACTCCGACCGCGCAATTAAAAAGAAAATTAGTAGTCTATGTCTGCTTCCAGACTGTTCTACATCTATGCCGAATTTCATAGACTTCAGTTATTCCGGAGATATTTTCAAACAGACATCCATCCAAACATTCGCATTTAATATTAGTAAGAGTAAGCAATTAATATGCACCACAAGTGACTCATTTTAATATTACTTTGTTAAATTAGGCTAGATAATAAACTACCATGATAATATCCATCAAAGAACTTTGTAAAAAACATTTTCAAATTACGACAAAATTAATAAAAACTCTTTGTTTAATTATATAAAATGTTATATTTTCAATTTTTTTACTTTCAACAGCGGGTTAGTACCTAACAGATTTTCTTTTTAATTTTTTCGCTTTTACCTTTACAAAACTTTATTGATTATAAAATTGTTAATTCTATTAAATAAACATTTATATTATTTGTTCTAAATATTACAAGATAAAAACTAAAAGTTGATCATAAAAACTTTTCCTTTCATATCCCTGTAACGCTAAGGCGAAAAAAACCGTTTGAATAAAATAGATTCGCATCCCCAAGAGGTGCCGAGGCTCAGAGGGCATTTCCCAACACTGCCTTTATTTGGGACCTTTTTAAGGCTCTTTATCAAGCTTAAAACGTTTTTTCCTTTTCTCTTAACGAGAAACACTTGGCGAATTTTCCCTTCCTCAATACCTCGAATGAAATTGTCGACGAATATTTAATAATTTTCTATATAAAATAAACCGTAGGAGAAATCGAGGACAAAGATTTTACGTACGATGATTTTAAGTAATGGAAACCCACTTTCGTGAGTGCATTTCGTTTTACGTAGGTTTATGAGACCAAATTCTCTATATCTTTGCCAAATTAGATATTATTAGAAGGGGATATTAGTTTCAGAAACCCACGGTTATTCAAATAGGTTTCTGAACAAAAGTTAATGTAACTGTTAAACATAAAGCGTTAGATTTTTTTAGTATTTTTCCCCGTGCAGTTATCGAAATGGCTATAAACCATTACCGTTTTATCGTTGAATTTTTGGACACGCTGTATATGTAACATTAAAAATGATGTTTTTCTATTACACAGCTGTATTATAACATAGAATATATGTACTAAATACTAGCTGTCGCCCGCGACACTATCCGCCTGGATATATAAAAAAACTTAATAAATAGATAAGTTAAATAAAAAGCAGCTCTTCAAGGCATAAATTCGAAAAAATAAAAAATGAATAAATAGTATCCTATGACCGTCTTCTGGCTCTAAGTCACCTCACAAATTTTCAACCATATCGGTAAAGCCGTTCTTGAGTTATAAATAGTGTAACTAACACCACTTTCTTTTATATATATAGATTTCACAATTAATCCACTAAACAAATTAACAATATATTTTCAGTTCAGTATAAAAATATATTCAAGATCTATTTTTATTTCATCAGAGAAATGAATAAACACAAAATCCCCTGTAATTCCATTTACGATCAAAGAATCTCAAAGACGCTCGCTACTTTAGACATGAAAGGGAAAGAATCTGTTAAATAAGTTGCTTGTGAATTACATTAAGCTTTATACATTTTATACTCAATTTGTCTGATGTATTCTTACGTAAACTTACTGTGTTTCCATTACCAAACATGTATAGAAACATACTCTAAAACCCCTTGTAACAACAAAGAAAACAATTGTCTTTTCTTCCAATGTTTCGGCAGCTGCAAATTCACAATCCAACATAATTCTAACCGCTCATAAAATAAAAAGATGTTAGTCACGATTTCATTTGAACAACATTTATAATTGGATTTGGCATATTATAAACTGTCTGCAAATTGTGATTTAGTAATTTCTCTTTTCCTTGATCGGTGGCTCAGGGGTTAAGCACTTGACTTGAAATCTGCAGGTCCTGGGTTCGAATCGCGCCATATAACAATGTGTTTTTAGATTTCCGATTTACATATATACATTTATTCGACGTTCTTACAGTGAAGGAAAACATCGTGATGCAACCTAAACATATCTGAGAAGAAATTCAAAGATATGTGTGAAGTCAACCAACCCGCACTTGGCCAGCGTGGTTGACTATGGCCTAATCACCTCTAACTTAGGGTAGGCTCCGAGCCCCTCAGTGGGGACGTATAGTAAGCTGATGATGATAAATTTTTTCCTTTTCTTTTCAAATTAGATATAACTGTATTTAAGTTTGGTATATAAAGGATGAATTTTCTTTGTATATTACATAGGATTATTTTTGGTATATTTGTACAGGTGAGATAATATAGGCTTACAAAGAGCTTTTGCTGCACGCTGTCACGTGCGGGCTTGATAGGGGATGCGACGTGACGTCATAGTTAAGCATCAATCCGCTAGGGTGACCGCGCTTATATCCAACTAGATATTTCCTCAAATGACAAGATAAATTCACACAAATATTTCTAACTCTTAATTAAAATAAAATTTTTAATTTAAGAAATTAAACAAAAAAAAATTATTGGAAAAATATGTTGGTGTTAATTTTTTTAACGTATTTTTATATGTCTAAGTTTCATTCAATTCGTCTTATTAAATATCATCACAAAGGCCTAATTGTACTCTGTGAAATATCCATCTTGTTTTATTGTCAACCTACATAACATACCTAGGAAAAAAATGCAAAGTCGACATCATCCATCGCTACGCCCCCACGTAGCAACTAAACGAGCGGTGTCACTCCCTGACGACACATCTACTGGTTCTCCAATATGACACCTGTGCTGGTTCAGAAAAATACTACCGTAACTGTTAAGTCCCAAAAAACATACTAGTGGTCGCCCGCGATATCTGTTCCTTCAGATCATGTTCTAAATCTATGCCAAATTTTAACAAGTACCATGCAGCCGTTCTGAAGATAACTTCTAACAAACATCCATCTACACAAACATTCGCATTTATTATATTATAATATTAAGATCTATGGACAATACAAATCGCTACTCAAAATCTATGGTCAAACACCATAATTTCTAGTCTATGAAACCTATATTTTCATTCTTTAATTTCAACTAAAACTGTAGAACATAGTATTATGTTGATTTTAAGTACATTCTTGTAATTTTTATTCTGTCACATTACAGATCCAATATCGCGCTGTCACAACCGCCGACAATTTTATACGGCCGATATATTATAATCTGTTTTATTGACATTCAGTATGCGCATAATCATGTAAATGTCACTGACGATATTACCCAGGGATCTGCTGTCAAAATGGCCGCCAACATCGGCTTCAGGAGTACCAACATTACGGTGAGAAATATTAAAAAAAATGATGCAAACAAAATAAAAGGCTCAGAAACAAAAAATATAGTTACAAATACCATAATTATTAAATTCTTTACTGTTTATTAACAACATAAGATAATAAAAAGTTCCATAATGTCAAGAAATAAACCAAAAAGCATTAATTAAAACCCGACATATCGAATCGTAACTGAAAATGCATACTGAAAATAACTTTCAGGAAACTTCAGCTTGATTATTTCCGTTTAACATTTTCCACGGACGATAAATCCACTTTCTCAGAGCCAACCTCGAATTGCGTGTCCAATCTGTAAGATATAAAAACTTCATAAAACCAATTACCAAAAAAAAATGCCTCAAACGAAAAACTGCAGGAGAAAACCTCATGAGATTTCCTAGTGTTTAAATTCCATTTAATCTAGTTGTTCTCTTTCGATCATATAATGTGAAAGTTGGAAGAATCAAAGATCTGTTTATGATAGAAATATTTAATTCGCAACATTTTCAAAGCAATTTTCATTTTAAGTGCCGTATGATCGTTCGCTTAGTTGATGGAAAAGTTAGGGTGTTGGTACACTGCAGTGTAACACAACAAAGATATTTTAATTTAGTCAACTCAATTAATAGGAAAGCATCGGGGCAGACCTATCCATCAGTGGGCAGACAAAGGCTGATGATGATAATAATGAACGAGTGGGAAAACTCATCTTAGCCCATAAACTTCGCGTTTATTCTCAAAAGTTTATAGAAACAATATTTAAGGAAATTATTTTGTAAAATTTTTTGTTCGTTGTTTATTACATCTGCTTTATTTATTGTTAAAACATATTTTAATCACCACACAAACATATTACATATCTAAATGATAAAATAATTACACCCTAATATATCACCATCCTAATCGAACAACTAGTCGACGCAGTGACAAGGAAGTCCATTAAATTGTCCCTGAAGCTTCAATACATTGACCCCGTCCTAACATTCGGGTTCGTTAAACCTCAACCAAACGATCACCAAACGGGATAAAACCGGTAACCAGGAACCGCACAAAGAAATCCCCGAACCCTTGTATGATTATTTTATATATTACACATTATTATATTACTTGCAAAGTCATTTTTAATCATATTACTTTGTAATAAAGTTGGTAATTGTTAAACAGGAAATTTTTAGGTGGTTAACACGTGCAAAATAATAGTGTACTGAACAGATTTTGTGACATATCACACTAATCCTTTTAACACTGCGCTGCAACTTATAAATAAAAAAATACGGTTTTCGGATTATCTTACTTTTCGGTTATCTGTGCTTCACGATGTTGCTTTATGCCAAATTTCAAAATTCTAAGTTCACGGGAAGTACGCTGTAGGTTTTGATTCCCTTGCGAATATCGAAAATTTGCGACATAAACGGATGTAATACTTTTTACTCACATTATTTGAAATTTAATTATGATTGTCATTTCTTTCTTTTACTTATTAAAGAAAACATTTATGATTAACACAAGAAATTCTCTATCGTCCTAATATTTTCTACTGCAACACTCAAGAGTCAATTAATAGTTACTGAAATAAACCCTTAGTGATCCCACGATATGGAGTAAAGCCTAGTTACCCCAAACTTAGGGTAAGCTCCGAGGCCCTCAGTGAGGACGTATAGCCGATGATGATAATGATCCCACGATTTCGCTCCCTAAGTTTACCCTAACGGTCGCCCTAAAATAATTAAGAGTGTGGCAATTATTATCAAAAACCTTAAACATAAAAAAACACACTTAAATATGACGTAGAGCCTGTCACCTTGTACTTAATATAAAAGTGGTCCAACTTCTCTACATAACACGGATTTGAAGACGTGCGCTAACTTACAACTTTTTTACCATTTACTAAGTCAATTTGTCCTACCCAATGTTGAGTCTTTCGAAGTTTCCAGACCCTTCCGACTCAATGTCATTGACATCGGGTGATTGCCCGATATCCTCACGGTCGCAGGTTCGAATCCCCCTTTAACCTGTATAATATCACAGTGATTATGCGCTAGCGAGCATGCTGTATAAAATCACCCGCTTAAAGCCATTGTCCGAATTTCAATATATTTGATGGGGCGCGGCTCATGAATTTTGAACAAGCAGTTGATTCCAAAATATTCTAATCTCCAGTTGCCATGGAATTGAATCATAGAATCTAATATAAAGAAGGATACCACACCATGCAGTAATATATTTACCTTGTTATTGTACATTTATCCGATGGTTTTAGGTTGAAGAACAACATCTTAATGCAACCTGCACATATCTGAGAAGAGATTCAAAGGTACGTGTGAGGTCAACCCGCAATGGGCCAGCGTGGTGGACTATGGCCTAGTCAACTCAAACTTAGGGTAGTCTCCGAACCCCTCAGTGGGGACGTATCGTGAGCTGATAATGATAAATTGTTATTGATAGATTGATAAGAGTCGAGTAAAATAATTCTTTTATCAATTGCTTTTAGCTCTTTAATTTTCCAATTATGATAATATATTAAGTATTTGTTACTTTTACATCTTTTAAAAGGAATTAAAGCCTAACCAAAACTTTTGCCATCGGGGCGGTTCAATCGACTTTTTTTTAACATAACTTTCTAATGTTCGCAAAGTAATATAGTCCCGATATTTTTGACGGTGTGTTTGTTTATATTCCTGGCCAGGATATATAGATATATAAATATCGCTTTAATTGTAACATGGCTACGAATGAAACATATATATGTAAATATGCCTTGTAGTCAGAAGTATTCTTTTACACCAGAAGCACACAATATTAAATCATTTTGTTTTTCTAAAATTATACTGAAATACTAAACATATTGTAAACAGGCGACCGAGGGTTCTAGACATATTAGAATATTGTTTACTCCACGAAGGTTGGTTGTTGAAAAAATTGTTTGTCGCAATGGCGTGATCTTGTTCGCGCGTCATTGTGTACATATCAATACATCTTTAATTTATTTATACTGGAAAACCACTGACATAGACCACGTTCCATTTATTACATGCAGATCGCTTGCGGAGTTTTTAGTTCCCTAGATTTTTTTTTTTTAGCAGTTTCGTGAGACTATGTAATTTGCAGATTTTTTTTGTGACTGAATTGCCACTGTTTGCCTTGTGGAGGCATTAACAGCTTCACCGGGCTTGAGCTGACTGATCGCAGATGGCACTTAGCCTAAACCTCGTTTAAAAGTAACTAAGCTCGAGGGCTCCCTGAGGAAACTCGGCTCGGGCCGTTACTTATTATTACCGGATTGGGAGGTCGCCGAGTTCTTAGGTCGCTTCGGTGGACGCTCCATGGAGTGACAGGGCTCAAGGGCCCCCGAGAGGGGAACTCGGCTTGGGCTGTCACTCAATACGCGTCTAGCATTCCGACTCAAGGGTGCGCGAGAGGGCCGAACCTGGGCTTGATCGGTTGCTGTTGTCTGATATTGATACATCTAACATTACTACCAATTCGGAAGCGCACCATTAGCGCTGGGAGAAGAAGTGGCGGAAGAAACTCCAGCTACGCTTCTATCGTTGACAGAATGTAATTTGCAGACTGTAGTACCCTTTTTTATACAGCGCTCTGCGCGGTGCCCAATTGCGCTCTTAAAGCTGATATGGTCCACATGATTTAACTTCTTGATTTGTTAAGGTACAATATCTTTAAAGTTAACTTTATAAGGAAAGTAATAAGTTGCAGTCGCAATCCTGGGCCAATTGAATAGTCGATTAATTTCCCATACTAAACCAACAATTAGCAGCTCTCTGACCAGTAAACAACTCTGTGTGCGGTTGCTTGTTTAATGGAATCACATAAATAAATAATATATCTTAAAGAGATGTTAATTCATTGCAAATTATATATTATCCGGCTCGACACCCTTCAATAAAGAGACAATTTGTTTTTCAGTCGCTGTATATCAAGTGATAGGAATTATACATGTGGAGACTGATTAGGGTTGCCACTTCTTAACCGACTTCGAAAAGGAGAAGGTTCGCAAGGTCTGAATATTTTTTACGAAACTTATTCGAATCTGTATGGAGCTAAAATCAGTTTTGACGACGATATCTTCGTATCACACGTCGTCTCATTTTGTTTTCACATCTGTTAGGGATCAAAGACATCATATGTCTTACCAAGGAGACAAGTTACCCTGCTTCAAAGAACCAACAGCAAAATCCCTTAGGCCTTCAATCCAGGAACTCCAATGGAACGCTCCCGTTGAGTTTAAATAATCCTGCATGTGTTCGTTGCCAACCCTAATATTGATCCGATTCGTATTTGCAAGTCACCTTCAAATTTCCCGGTCAACCACTGGTGCAATGTGACACGTACATCGGATATTGATAATTCATAAATTATCATATTAAGCAACAATGTATCAATGTAATAAAGAAATATATTTCATGTTAAAGACATAAAGGTACAGACACACTACTGTTTTTTGTACCGTCATAAATATTTTTTTACGTTACACAAAGGAACGATTTACTGTAGGTTTCTAAGGAGTTTCTAATCTATGTATATGAAATATCAACATCCCTGTCATTATCTTTGACAAACAGCGATAATAATTTGTTTACATCTCGGTCTCAGAAACTCACTATATGACTACTACTATTTTATAAACGATTAATTATTTAATATTTGCAGTGCGAATAGATAGATATTTAGGTAGGTACTTAAGATACGTTCTAATTGATTAACGATAGAAAGGATAAAACGTTAAATGAAAAAGATTTTTATAAGAACTAAACAATTGATTTATGATTTGAAAAGCATGGATTGTTATTTACGTGATTGTTAGACAGGGCTGTATTTAAAATTATTATTACTATTGTCAAATAAATTATTCCTTATGGATTCAATATTCACGTTCCAGAACGATAAATTGAATCTATTCATTTTAAGGATTGTCATATAAGAATATTGTATAAATTGTAAAAATATATTTTGAAATTTGAAACGCTCAAGGCTCTGGAGTCAACGAACAGCTCTACACTAAATTGAATTTGAGAATAAACGGCCGTAGCGAGGTTACATTTCAAATGGAATTTTAAATCACCCGCCAAATACGTATTTCTCAATGATATTTGATACGATGAGCCGTCTTTCCATTACAAGGAACTCGTGGTATATAGGATTTGATCGAATTGTAAATTGAATTTTAGAATTAATTTGTATGAAATTACACTTACAAAGTTACATTTCGACGATGATCTCTTTAATTGTTATTTTACCTTCCTACTTAGCTATATTCACCCCGTATTTTGTAAGGCGCAACATATCTACGTTTAGGCTACGTAGTTGACACAACACTTTCACAAATAAGAGATGTGATGTTCTATAGTTTGTAAGAAGGTTTAATAAAAAGCTAATTAATATTGCTTACAATATTTTGCGCTTCACCTCTCTCATTGTACCATAGACAATCGAATAACTTTTACTGAACACGCAGACTGAAATATAAAATGGCGTGAACAAAAGTTGTGAACAATAAATATCAATCATAACGACGGAATCATTAGGTTTACGCTTCGAGAAACGGTCGTAAAACAAAAGAACTGTCATATAAACCAATGCACACACTCCGACAAATGAAAACAGTCGTTCGCGCCGTTCGCGACGTCATCCATCACAGATATTACAGACAAAGGCTTTTAGCGGGACAAAAGCGCGCCAACCCTTCCGGCGCCATTTTGTTTTTAACGCTGACGCCGCTCGGATTCGCTTTCTATTAATTAGAATTGCTCATTCCCTTAATAGTTTCGACCTTTACGACTCCGGTGACACATTTGACAGCAAAAGCGTGCTTTGTAAAAATACTGCAGCTTTTTAATACTTAAGACAACAGCACTTATTACTTTTTTTTAAACTGGCAAAGATCCAACTTTTTGTGCCTTTGAAAATCAAATAATAACAAAATGCAAAGTAAAATGAACACGTGCCTTGAGCCGTAATGCAGAAGAGGGCAATTTTAAAAAATTACGCTCCAGTTACATTGTAATATACGATATAATAAATTGAATAGAATTGCAGCTGTTACAAAAATATCGTTTGCTTTTGACTTTTCTTTGTTTCATGTCGACTTACACAGAGACTGTTTTTATATTATTATGCTCTCAACATTTTTTACACAATTTATTGCGGCGGAGTATATCTTATACTAGTTGTCGCCTGTGACTCCGTCCGCGCGGGATTAAAAAAAACATAATTAGTAGCCTATATGTTCTTCCAGACTATGTTCTACATGCGTTCTAAATTTCATTGAGATCCGTTCAACCGTTCCATCCATCCATCCATCGAAACATTCCTATTTATAATATTAGTAGTAGTAAGAAGTAAGATACTAAGATTATAATATTAGAAGGTTAATATTCTCGTGTCACAATGTTAGTAACCATATTCCTCCTATACATCTTGACTGATTTTTATGAAATTTTATACGCATATTTACTAGATCTGAGAATAGCCTACTATCTTTTTTTTTATACCACACGGACAAAGTTGCGGACGACTTGTTTTTAAATAAATATAAGACCAAACGACACTAAAGACTTTCATACAACTCTTAAAAAGTAAACACTTAACATACAATACATAAACAAATGCAAGAAGCATAATGCATTAATAAAAGTTTTTTCAACTTTTCCCAGTTTCTTCAACTCACTCCTCGCATCTCATTGATTTGATTTAAAGAGAAAAGAAGACAAAGACACGAACAGAGGTCAACGTACCTCATGTATAAAACACCTTTTTCCCTATATCAGGTCACCGTTTCCCTTGACAACTGCCCTATTGTTGATTTGCACGTGTTTATAATCTGTGCTTTGTGATTATTGTACTCTATGGTTCCCACTCGCCATAAATAGAGGTGTTTTGTCATAGATTAAAATGGGTAGAGGGTTTATTATTACGCTCGACTGAATATCAACTTGATTTTAAACAATGATTCTTTATTCGTAAATTGAAGTATTTATAATTCATATCGGACTGGACTATAAGCGGTTGATACCAGTTCGAAATATATAGGGTGTTACTAAAAGAAAAGAAACAAAAAGATTAATGTTTTTTTTTGTTTAAGCATTGTGTGAAACTATGTTAAGGGTGTACAAATATGTGTACATGTTTGTTTAAATTTTATGTAGAGAAACTGATTACACCATACCTCAAATTCCTGAGGCGACAGTCAGAGATAATGCTGAGCCGAGATTGAGAACTAGTGGATAGTGGCGGCAGCGTGGCCCGCGAGCGAGTTGACTGACTGCTAAACAACATTAAAATATTAAATAAAAAATTAGAAGTATAATGTAAAGAACAGCATGAAGACAGAAACATAAACGAAACAGTAAAGTGCCTGTTAAAAGATATCCTTCTATTAAATTTTTAAATCGTGTTTTTCAGACATGAAGATTGCATATTTATAAAAGAACGGGGCAAAAAAGCGACACGAACTGAGGTGATTCACAACGCCCATGGAAATCAGAAACACCAGAGAAACTGGCATCGCATAATATACGGATGGCGAAAAAAAAGTAGTACACCCAGTTTTTTTTTGGATATTACGGTGCGGATGCTTATTCTTATATAAAACAATGTGCACCTTGGTGCAAGCGGCTGTATGTAGGGCTGGCGACGGGAATGCGAAGACTTGACAGACGCCTCCGCGCTTCCCATCGTCACAGTCGACTGCGCCACGCGGGATAGTTTCTTCTGAACAATATGGTAGTATATCGTTATATAATTAATTAATAAACCAAATAATAAAGCTATAAGACTCTAAGGTTTGCTAAATAACTATTTCCAATGCTAAAAGATGGATGTCTTTTATCATTTTTATTTGCAAAGAAAATGAAAGGGATGACAAATTGTTTTAGTACAGGCGTTCCGACAGTGAATCTGAATGAGGTAAAATATCCAGTTATTGGTCACTTGCCGATACTTCATTGAATATTTATTTACTCGAGGATATTATGAGTACAACAAAATACCTTCGGTGAATCAGCCTTCAATGCTTTATCGCTGCTATAGTCTGTAACTTTTTGCAGCACTTCGCTCTCCGCCACTAAATTGTCTTCGGAAGTAAACACTGATGTAGTGCTACTCTATAAAGGAACCATAAATATTATGCTTCATAACATACTTAGGTTTCTATGATACAACTAAATTCATAATTCAGAGCCCTAACAAGACAAATTAGTAATGTTAGGAAGAAAATACGATACTGTGTCGGGTAATGGCGCAACACTAGCCTTATTAAAATGTCAACGTTTATGTCCCCTCACTATTCATTCTGGCATTAGACTTTGAAACGAAAGCGCGCCATTCGCGTCAAAGCATTCTAACTAATAATGTCTAAAAGTAATAAGTACAATCGTTTTAATCTTAAGTGTAAATGTTTTCTAATTTGACAAGTAATCATAACGCTTTAATAAATTCAGTGGCGTTTCTAAGGTCTTAAAAGAGCAAATAATAGCTTAAAGAATCCTAGAATTACGTAAGCTGGGATTAGGCTTTGATTTCTTTTGACAGTACCGCCACTGAATAATTGTATAGAGTTGGATAACTTTGAATGGATACTTCGTAGTCCTGCGATCCCCCTGCTTCACTACTTATGTCTTCTTCCTCTAACTCAATGTTCACTCTTCCAGGAAACCTTAATGTCAAACAGAAAATAAAATATCGTATATTATATTATCCAAACATACGTGAAACATTATCGTTAACTGATATAGGCTAAAACACTCACGTATGTTCGTCCGGTGTCGGCACCGACTAGACATCAGGGTGAGTGGGACTGGTATTATTTCGCTTAGTGAGGGAAGAGCCGCGCCCGCGAAACTAATCGGTGCCGACATGGGATGAACTTACATGAGTTTTAGCTGTTTATATATTAGTTTAAAATATAGAATATTTTAAACTACTCCGTGATGACTGTTTGCATTTCTAGGATACGTTAAATTAATTGTCAATTACGTCGAATCTATATAATAATTCATTTTGTTTCCTTTTATCTCAATATAACAATTATACTTAAATAAACATATATTGTACCAGCATTCTTCCGGTATTTCCTCTATGACCGGATAATCCAAAGAAGTAATACTAAAGCCTTCTTTAGGTATATCCTTAGTTTCATCTTCCAACACAACAAGCTTCTGTCGACAGAAAGGGTCACGCGGCGAAGGCTCTGGAGGCTCATCGGGCTGCCAGGAGGCTTCGCGCTTCGGTATGAAACAAGCAGGCGAAGCACTCACCTCTTCGCCTGGATCGTGACGATAAAAATACCTAGAAGGAATTTATTAATGCTAGCCTAACCTATATTTAAAGCAAACATCCTTTACAAGGTCGAAATTCCGTCTAGTTAATAAGATGATCAAAAACCACCAACAACACGTCAAAAGCATTAAATCAGGTATAATTTGCTCTTCAACAATTCATCAAAATCAGTGGCCATCATTTGATGATACGGAATAACAAGTTATGGTAAATCACCATTTGCAAGCAGTTCATCTCACCGCCAATTGTGACACTTAGTTTTTTTTAACGAAGAAATGATTCTGTGATTCATACCAATCGATGATTTTCAGCCATGCTTTGACAGCGCAATGTACGGTGAATGCGACATTTTGCTTTTTCATATAGTTCAGATAGCAGATATTCAAAGCCGTTTCGAATATTTCCTCTCGAATGTCGTATATCATCAGATCGTTTTCCTCCTTTTGAAAAATTTCTACCCTATTCATGTTATGTCATAAAAAAAGAATATATAAATACTTATGAAAAAATAAAATTACATATACTAGAACGTGATTTTCTGTCTTGAAAACGAAAATCATGTTCCGCATATTATAGCAAACAGAACACAATAAATTTCATAAACATGAACGAAAGTCAATTTACCAAGTCCTCTCCGGTATATCCTTTGGTAACGCTGTAATAATCTTAGAATCCTCGAAGAGAGATAATTTTTTACCCCTCCTTGTTATGTTGTACTTACTTTTATTAATAAAAGTCCTACTAATAGTGGACATAATTAATTTTATGTAATAAATTGAAAACAACCAAACAGTTTTTTCCGTGTCATAAAGTCATATGAAGGACAAAGACTATACACAGTATATTCAATAGCTGCCGTATTCTAAGCCGTTTTAAACCAAAAATTTACAAAAAAAATGTGAAACTTATTCAATTAATCCATTTTTTTACGTTTACCTACACTATTTAGTTCTGAAATATTAAAGATAATTTGACGCAACTACTACTATTAATTTATCTATAATCGGCTCAGATACCTAAATTAGATTCATGGTTATCTAAAATTGATAAGTTTATCAGTGTGTTTAATGTAATACTGAGCTTGAATAAACAAGAGCTTTGCATGATATTTTTATAATTTTGTACTCTATCTTTCCTTAACATTTCAGAGGAAGAAACCGTGGCCGGAAACATTAGCTATGGTTTTCTGATTTGACAAATATTTGAAAAAGAAACTTGACATTAAAACAGAACGCCAAATACAAAAGTGACAGTTTTTAATTGCAGAATATTTGATGTGCAAAAAATGTTAAATACTTTAGTTTATTAAACAGTTGATTATATTAAAATGACCGTTAAATAACGAGTGTAAATATACAGTAACTAGACTGTGGCTAGTTCCTATTGTTTACTCACAATGTATACTTTGAAAGGTATATTCCCAGAGCCCAGTAAGTGTCAAAAAAATCGTTTATTTGAATGTTTTAAATTGTATTCTCGTAATGCACGACCTCAATGATATTTGAAAAGCAGTATGAATAGTAATTAGAACTATAAGTAAATGTAGTTTTCTATCCTGTTCCAATATATTTTACGTCCATGAAATTTTTTTTTCAGAAAAGGAACAGAAAAAGAACTTTATCAAAGAAAATATGAAGCAGCTTAAATTTCTTCAGGGTAAATCGCCCCGTGAGCAGGAGTTGGCTGTAAAAAAAGTCCAGCAGCCGCGGAAAATGACCGCGTCTGCGGACAATAATTTAAACATTATTAAGCCAACATCATCAAGTAAAAGCAAACCGTCACTTGTTGTATCCAAAAATAATTCACCAACTTCTCGAAGAAGGCATCCCGATATTCGTATAAAGAAAGGCGACATGGCTGAGTTTCTGAAACGGAAAGAATTGAGAAACAAAACTAGAGTAAAAAATGATAGCCCTGATGAGATTGAAGACGATGATTCTATTTCATCTGGTCGTTTGAGGGACATTGGTTGTCAAACTATTGAGTCAAATCTTGCGCATAAATTGAATGAAAGTACAAAACTAACGGTGCTTTATCCGAAACAAGACTTTGATGACAATGACAACAAAGCCAATGCAAGTGGAGATTCAGCTAGGAACAGGAGATCATCCCCAAGTCCGAGGAATATATATCGATCTGGTGACGAAGGGTTGGACATGGATAAGACTCATAGTCGCTTAAATGCCATCCTTGAGAGAAAAGGAAAAGACCCATACTTACCAACGGGTATTTATAATATAAGTGCAATAATAACTAAATCACTTTCCAAACAAAGCATTTATCTGTTAGATTTTTTTACAGTTGCATTTTGTTTTATTCAATAATAAAAAAGAAAATTTTCTATTGAAACAATTGAAAAAAAGAATGATTTCTAATTTTTCACCTTTCAGGTTACCAGAAAGGTGTTTTGCCAAAGTACTTACGTGACCGCAAAGAGCAAGGACCTAAGGAGATAGAAGGTGCAAAAGCTGATGACTCCTCCACTTGCCCGCCTGGCCACGTTCCATTACCTGACACCGAGAGGAAGGAGACATTGAGGATGCTTAGAAATAGTATGTATTTTTTATATTTATTATGCTTATACTTTATTTAATATATTTATTGACATCTTAATTTGATAGATGACAATGTTACAGAATTAAAAATGCATTTTATTTGCTATTCAAATGTCTAAAAATAGAAAATGTTTGATTATAATATTCTGCAAAATGGATTGAATGAATTTATCTGGATTTCTCTCTGTATTTATCAATTAATGTATATTTTTCAGGCTTCGCAGAACTCGTAAGTGAACTAAACAAAATGCCGGTGAAGACGGACACTTTACGGATGCGAAACAGAAAAATGGAGTTGGAAAAGCAACTCGCAAAGCTCGAAGAGGGCATAAAGGTGTTCTCCAGACCAAAGGTCTATGTTAAAATTGGAGAGTAACCTTTTAATCAAAATATTTGCTTAGTTGACTGCAATCTTTCGAGAATTTTTTTTGTTTCAAAATCCAACTTATACAGTTCCTAATATGATGTGCTTGATGTTAGGTAGTTTACCAAATAGCACATGTTTTAAGATCTCAAATTCAATCCAGCCAGTATTATAGATTATATATTTAATTGTAAATTCTAGTGGAATGCGTAAGGTTATTTGTAATTTAGTATTAATGATTGTATCTTATATGATTCCTTGTAATTAATATAATGACATTTGTTTATATGGTGTACAGTGTTTTGGAATTTTAAATACATGTTTTATGCAGTTTACATTTTATAATGTTTGTATATAATTTTTGACATATTCTACTAAGCTGTGTTAAAGATTAGATAACACAGTATCAAAAGAGTTTATTAGTTAAATAATTATGAAATTAGATGGTTAGGAAAGTTTTAAAACATCGCATTTCTTGATAACACTCATAAATTTGTCTTCACTTTTTTACACCTTTATATTGTTAGGAAGAAAATCTGTAAACTGAGCAAGTGTATTGACTCAACACTAGCCTTACTAAAATGTCGACGTTTATGTCCCCTCACTATTCATTCTGACACTTGACGTTGTAACGAAAGCCATTCGCACCAAAAGATTAAAAATATTAAGTGAGTGTCCAATGTTAAATTGACAAGTGAGAAACAAAATTATTTCTCTAAATTTACAAAGACAGAACTCTGCTAATAATATCGAAAACAAAATTTTCAGTAGAAATTATATTTCTATAATATTTAAACAATGGTAAATTATCACATGACTGAAATAAAATAACTCTGTACTACTCAGTTATAAAATAAACTACAATTTTCTAACATGTTGGAAGAGGTATTTGTTAAATATAATTGGTCCCTTTCTGTATCGTAATTCGTCGTTGTTATGCCATTCGTAAAATGAAAAATCAGGAAAGAAGAATTTGATCTCCCGTTCTGCTGATACTGTTGAATCTGAAATGTAAAATATATCATTTAAATTTACATACTTTATAAATATTATTAAAAAATAAATTAAGCAACCTTAATGGGCTAGACAGACCAAACCATATTTTACCCAAATATAACCAAAGTATAAACAAAATTCGATGAAAATTTTGACATGTTCTTAGATTCATTACTATGTTGGATGAATTCTAATATATTTGGTTAAGTTTTACCTGATCCATGAGCTACATTTCTTGTGTCAGATATCCCAAACATTCCACGCAAGCTGTAGGGTTCTTGAAATTGTGCTTTATATACTTTGGTGGGTCCCAGCATTCTTCTCCATAAGTCTATGGCGTTTTTGTGAGCTATGACATGCAAATCTATACATCCACTAGAATAGAAAAAAATAAAAACACATGTAGGATAAATATAATAATAATAAGCAAAAATTGTACTACTAAAGATTGTGAAATATTTGTCATTGTTTCCTAGATAAACTAACTTAGATTTACATGGAAGTTATTGGAATTAATACCTAGCCATGAAAGTTACTAAACGATTAAAAAAGAATTTTCCTTCATGCTCCTGGTAAAAATCGCCCGCTTCATTTGCATCAAGAATAACCCTTCTCGTCCTCACCACCACAAATCTATTTTTTATAACATTTCTTATATATGAAACCGCGACTGGATTTTTCACGGCATGCGGCTTGATTATAGCTAGAGTCAGTTGTAATTTTTCCATGGTTTGTATTTAATTATCAACATCTTTATTTCTAAATTAATTAATTCTTTCAATTTTCGCAATTCTTAACATTTTGAAATTGTTCATAAACCTTGACACTGACGTTACATTTTGTCAACTAGTGTTCAGTGTTGTTAGCCTAATTTTTTTTTGTTTTAATGTTTAATCTGCCCAAAAGTTTTGTTCCGTTCTGGTAACATTAAAAAAGCTATTTGTCTATGTTCGTCTGTCAACCTGTCAAAACATTTAATTTGTTGATAAGTTTGTTTTCCCAGATTTTCAAAAAAATATCATTTAAAAATGCCTGAAATGGAGATAAAACGAAAAGCAGATGATCAATCAATAGTGCCGGCAAAAAAAATTCGCCATGAAATTTCAGTGGTGGGCACAAGAGAAAAAGCTGTTGTAACCTCTAATGTTCGTATTATTTAAAAAAACAACACTATTTACTATAATTTTTCAATTTAATCATAACAAAATAACTCACCTTATTTATCTTTTGATACATATTTAAATTTTTTAAGGTACCAAGAACTTCCAACCTATACGCGCCAATAATGTTATTAGAAGGGCATCAAGGAGAGATTTTCACGGCCAAGTTTCATCCTGAAGGCAAGCACTTGGCATCAGCAGGATTTGACAGACAAATATGTGAGTATATGTACTTTTTTACAGAAATCACAACAATGTTTGGAACCATAACATAAGACATTGCATTCATCATTCAGCATCATGTTCTTGTAATCGTTTGATTTACATTGTTTATTTTCAAAGAACTGTATATAAGAGATATTGTTGTTAATATTACTGTAAACTACATCATTATCTATCAATTGAATTGTAATTTTTAATTAATTAAATATATATTTACACATTTCAGTTTTATGGAATGTCTATGGTCAATGTGAGAATGTAATGGTCATGAAGGGTCACACGGGAGCGATAATGGAGCTCTGCTTCTCTCCCGATGGATCTCACCTGTACACATGTGCCACAGACAATACAGTGGCTGTCTGGGATGTGCCCACTGGGACTAGGATTAAGAAATTAAAAGGACATGCCAACTTTGTTAACAGTGTTTCAGGTGACCTATTTCTTTATGCAAATATTTAGTCAATAGCAATGATTTTTTTTATTAAACATAAAAAGCAATCAGTTTTACATGTTCAGTACCAACAACTAGCCCTCAGTTTATTATAGGTTTTGTACTAAAGATTTATGTGACACCCAAAAGATAAAAAATGCATTTTTTTAATATGTATGTTTAAAATTTTCAAGGAGCCAGAAGAGGTCCTGAATTGTTGGTTTCCGCATCTGACGATAATACAATAAAATTATGGGACGCAAGAAAAAGGAATCCTATCGCCTCATTTGATAATGGCTACCCGGTTACCTCAGTTCTGTTTAATGACACAGCTGAAAAGATTATATCAGGAGGCTTAGATAATGTAGTCAAAGTGTGGGACATCAGAAATAATCAGATATCTTATAAAATAAAGGGACACACGGATACTATAACAGGTATGTTTGTAAATATTTTGGCTTCTTAAATTATTTTACAGTGTTAGAATAATTTAGGATGTTAACATTTTAATGTAATTGATATGTCCTAAAAGTACACTTTAATATGTAAAAATACTAAAGGCACTGAATTAGTTATGTACGTCAAAAGCTGTAATTCTTTATCCAACAAAATTCACATTTTTTTGCATGTAATTGAAAAAATTATCATCAATAATTCTACAAAATTTATTATCATCTCTCTATAGAGATTCAGTGCATCATTTTTATTATAATTTTTTTAATAGCTCCAATGTTTCGTTCATTATAATAAACCTATCCTCATTTATTCAGGTTTATCACTATCTTATGATGGATCATATCTACTATCAAACTCAATGGATGGCACTATACGCATCTGGGATGTAAGACCGTTCGCACCCGCGGAGCGCTGCGTCAAACTCATGTCAGGTCATCAGCATAACTTTGAGAGGAATCTACTCAGATGTGCCTGGTCTGCTGATGGCTCTAAGGTATTTAATTAATGTATATTTATACTGGAAATTATAGTTACATGGGATAGAATATTAAAACATCCAAATACTTCCTACTGCAGTCAGATTTTTACTTAAGTATTTGCAATTTATTATATACCCCTCTATCTATGTTATTCTCTCCTGTCCCACTGGGTTGCCTGGAGAGATCGCTTGTAGCGATAAGGCCGCCCTTGCTTTGTAATTTAGTTAATTGTCTTTTTTTATGTACTATGTTAGCATTAAGAGTTAATAAATAAATATTTGCTTAGTGTAAATTTCTCGTACTGAAACTATACTAAGTTAAGGATAATTTAAATGGATGGTCGTAGCTTGGAATTAACTTAAAAAGTTCATAATTGCATAACTCTTTTGCTTGCAATCTTAAAATGAGCACAAATCTAAAATTGATACTCTTAGTGTAAAATGTAGCATTCAAAGGGTTACTTTTTTGTAGGTCGCAGCGGGTTCATCAGATCGTTTTCTATACATTTGGGACACGACATCGCGCCGCGTGTTGTACAAACTGCCAGGTCATAATGGCTCAGTTAATGCAGTCGACTTCCACCAGACTGAGCCCATTGTACTCTCAGCGTCAAGTGACAAGCAAATATACCTCGGAGAGATTGACCATTAATTAATGCATGTCTATGGTATTTGTAAGAATAATTTAAGGGAATAAAAGAGTTTTAAATTACATGATTTATTGTATTTTATGTAGCCAATAAATTTAAGAAAATATTACATAAAAAAAACTTTTGTATTCAGTATGGTTAACTATTGCAGTAAAAAAAATATCAGAGTTTATTAACTCATTACTCATTACTATGGGTTTCTGAGATCAAAATCCCCATTTAAAACTTATTGTCTGTATCTCAGTTTTATCAAAGATAATGGCATGATAAAGGCATAATGATATGTTTTAAACACAAATTTTGGTCTCGGAAATCAACTTTTAACATATAACATATAACTAATAACATTTTGCAAATTTTTACTTAATTAAATTGAATTTGCATTTAATTGTGACAAGTAGTAATTACATACAGTACAAAATTATGATTTCTATTGTAAACTTAAAAGGAGTATTTACACAATTTGTTGCTATTTACTTAATATAAAAAGTGTTCAAAAACATAATTCTCTAGGAGGTGGCAATTCTGGAATAAAGCCTAATTTAAATTCGCTACTCTTAAAAGCTTCTAACTCATCATTAGATAAATCTTCCAATTTGCTGTAAATATCATCATTTGCATCAGATTTCTGTTCAAATACGTTGCTAAAAACATTTTGTGAATTCTTTCTTTCAAAAACATCACTTGGTTGATCAGGTTTTTGAAAAACATTAACGGCTGGTTGACTTGGAAATACATTTTGTCCAACTGAATCCGTTGGAGCAAAAATGCTTTGTTTTGTTGTGACGAAAACATTAACAGGGTTATTTGTAGGTGTTGGTCCAAACATCTTTTGAGTTTCTTGCGCAAATAATGACTTAGGTGCTGTTTCATTCGTTGCAAAAATACTTGTGTTAGTTGGACCGAATGTTGCTTGGTTCGCTTCAGCGAAAATAGACTTAGCTGCAGTTTGTGTATTTGGACTGAATACACTTTGATTTGTGGTCTGATTGAAAACAGATGTGTTTGTATTACCCAAAGCACTTCTAAATAAAGATGATGCATTATTAGATGGAGTCAATGATGTTTGAGGAGTCGGTGTAACAGACTCTCCTTTGTAAAGGTTTCTTAATATTTTTATTGTATTTACTGTTGGTTGAAGTAATTGTTCATATTTATATCGTGATTCTCTGTACAGATTGTCAAAGTACGCCACCTAAACAAAAAAAAAGAGTTTAAGAAACACACCCATCCTTGTTTATGTTGTTGGCATTATTAAGGAACAGAGGTATAACTACATAGGATTCAGTAATCTTATTAATGTTTTAAATTCAAATGTTGCGATGAATTGAAGGTATCTCCAGTACGCTGAACGGATCCAGATGAAATTTGGCTTAGATGTAGCAATTAGTCAGGAAGAACACCTAGGGTACTACTTAAGGCGGCAGGCAGCTAGTCAATAATAAACTTACAGCTTGATCTACATTATTATTTGCTTTAGCTTCATACATAAATAACCTTGCTTCTTCAGGTGACAAATCTGACAGGCCTGGATATCCTGGCTTTTCTTTGAAGGGTGCGTAACTGGATATGATCCATTGCCCGCCCTTTAGCGCTGACTGAATATCAGACTTCACTTGGTTGACTAATTGTTCATCTGTCACAATATTTGTCTGTGCTGGTACTGGTGCAGTTTGGGCGGGAGGATTCGCTGAAAGCAATAATAAGTGATACGACAAATGTTACCAAGAAAGAACAAGAATATACATGATTACTTCATACATAACTGAAAACTAAATTATAAAAGTACAAACCATGATATGAATATTTGGAGCCATAAATATGTTCAAATCTGCAGTTTTGCCCGTAACGGCAATAGCCTTGTTGGAAAAACTTACAAACTACCATTATTAGGTCACTTTATACTATCACTACGGTCATATGTCATTAAATTGGATACGAGACAATAATTTACAGCACTTTAAAAACATTAAAACTTAAATAAAAACACAAACTTTGCGAAATTCGTTGTCAAGTTTAGACAGGTCAAATGTTTTTTGTTGTCAGTTGACATTGTCAAGATGTCAAGATATTAGTATTTTTCACCTTGTTAAACAAAGACGATGAGAACATTCAGTTGCTTATTTTTTTTTGTAAAAATTAATGTATACTCTTGAAAAAATATAATGTTTATTTGACGTACTTTCTTCGCAACCTTTTAGATAATAAAGTAAAAACAATTTAACGAAAAACTCAAGAAAGTATAAAATAACATTATGATATCCTAATGTAATTGATATGATAATTGTTATAATATTTTACATGTCTTTTTAAACTATTTGGATTATAAATCATCATCGCTCATGATATGACACAGTAAGAATTATCATAAAAAATAAAAATGTCAAACTCTTAGTTTCATAGGTTATATTATTTTATATTTTCTTTATTTGCGTTAAAATATGTTATTTCGTAAACGTATTTAATATTTACTGAATGTCCAATAAATGTAGAAAAGTTAATTTATGAAAGGAGGTAAATATGGTCGTTATATAGATATCTTCTAAATCTTTGAACCTTTATTCAAGTTCCAATATTCTTGTAATTTATTGATGTTCAAAATATTGGCCATTGCATTAAAATGATTTTATTCCATATTGTAGTCAAAATGAAACATTTAATTTGATAAATATGCCTCCCTTCTTTGTGCGCTGTTGATGTCAACTTACAACTGTTAATGTAAACAAACAAAGGAATAATTTTCAAGCCTTTTTTGGATTAACCTAAGAAGAAAGCATTTCCGAAAATTAATGAACGATAATTAGAATTGTCCATTACTTTCGTTAAGTACTTTAATTCCTGTTATCAACTTCAAAATTAAAATTTGGTTTAACTTAATTAAATAGTAATTTCATTATCATTTCTTTTCAGAATGACGGACAAAACTGTGTACATTTATGCCTCACAATGTATATTCGTTTGTGCTATTATATATGGTATGTAACATTAGTAAAAAATAAGAAATGACATTTATTTTGGTGACATTTGAAGCTCATATGCGATTAGGATGAAAACTTTTCATAGCATCGTATATGAAGAATTACAGCCCTTATTGAACAATTGAAACATATTTGAATATCTTGTATGTAATGATAGGATGTTGTATAACAATGTTTTCCTTCATAAGAATTTCAGGAAATGTACAACTTGAAAATCAAATAAAAAATTGTTACATAGTATGGATTGTACTTGGATTCATAGGCTAGGAGTTACTATTAGGTGTCTAATTTCATGAAGTTTTATTAGCAACTGTTGACCTTACATTCTCTCTGGTCAGAAACCTCACTCATCTTATATATAAAATTCTCATGTCCCAATTTTCGTTCTGAGTAGGTCTGAGAATCGGCCAACATCTATTTTTCATCCCCCTAAATGTTAGTCGGGTAACTAAGGGTAGTCGACCGCTAAATTTATTTTTTATTTTTTAGACAAACACGTGGACGGAGTCGCGGACGACAACTAGTAATGAATAAATGTGATATCTCTTGATAGCCCCCTTCCATCCTCGTGATATTTCGTGATTTTTTTAGGATACATTTCCCCCCTTTCGTGGCCCACGTAACTATTGGACGACCCATTACTGTAAACATTTCATGTCTCAAATTTCAATGACCTTAGTGGTCTTATTGTTTACATTTAATACTATACACACTGTTCCTTTTGTAACTTCTAACTAAAAGTGATAAGCTAAAGTAAGCTTTCAGTGCAAGTCATAAGAAATAGCGTATGCGAAAATTATTTAAAATAAAATCAACATTAAAAAACATATCAAATGAGAATGTAACTTATAGATATATCTGTAAATGTATTAATGACTATTGTCAGCACAGAAATAAATATATAGCCTGAGTTACTCTCGTATATATCAGCTATCTCACAGTCCAAGTCCTATTAAAATTGGTCCACTCGTTTCGGAGATTCTGGAACAAACGCGAATTTACTTACAGAAGACCAAAAAAAAAATATTTTTCGTTACAAGTACGTTTACGAAATGTGATCTTATTTCGTTATTACACAGACAGATTCTATCAGCGAGAAATGTATGCTTAATTTTATCCATATTTTTAGATTTATAAATATAAATGACCGTATTTTCTGCAACATTTTACTTCTTTTAATACAAGGTTGCCTTAATCTTGTACCCGCTATCGAATCCGCTTCCGCTTGTACAATAAACCAACATTTAACGGTCAAATTCCTTTGGGAAGATATAAACGAAAAGGCAGTGTTTTAAAATCAGTCTTAGTAGCAACTTGTTATAGTTTTATAACGAAATGATTTCGAAAAAAATATTAATAATTTTGTTTATCATTATTTTAGGTTACCAAGGGATACATTTAGAGAATGCGCATAAATGGATAAACATTGTCGGTAAGTAAATATTGAATATATAATTTTATTATACTAATTTATTTAGATTTTATTAATCCTACAAATATTATTAATGCGATTGTTTTAATGGATGTTTGTTAGAAGATATCTCCAGAACGTCTGCATGTATGTTCTGGAATAGGCTAATTATTAAGTTTTTTCTGAATTCCGAATGGATAGAGTCGCGGGACAGCCTGTAATTATCAATTGCCAAAACTGTAAAAAGTGTAGCTGGATGACCGGAGCTTTGCTCGGTATTTTTTTTTAAATTGTGTTTTTGGAAATTATATTTAAGTACGAATTACTAATAAAATGATGAAATATGAATAATATTTTTCAGTTGTGACTACTCAAACGCCTCCTTTTTGTTATTTTTCTTCCAAGTTTATGTTTAAGTTGATTATCGATAAAACACGTATAAAATGACATTTTCTAAAAATGATTCCTAGCTAGATCGATTTATCGCCCCCGAAACCCCCTATATACTAAATTTTATGAAAATCGTTGGAGCCGATTCCTATATTCCAATTATATTATATATTTATATATATACAAGAATTGCTCATTTAAAGATATAAGATAAGATAAATTAAATAAAAAAAACTCATTGTTTCACTGTCATGTTTGTGACAAATATTTTGTGTATTAACTCTGCTTATTCTCTTTTCAGCGCGCTATGTCGTCTATATGTTGATAATAAAAGGTTCCCGAGAGGCGTGTGCCTTAGGCTATTCTATTTTACAGGCACAAGAAAAATTTAATATTGAAGAAATAATAAAACACAGCAAGAAATATGCTTTTATATTTATAACATCGATAGCTATATTAATGTATAATAAACAAAGGATTCTTGATGAGGACTTCCTGCTTTGGTTTATAGCGTATTTGGTGACGAAATATCCGGAAGTGGTATGTAATTATTATTAATTTTAATTCTATGAAAACATAACAATATGTTTTTTAAATGTTTTTTTAGTGAAAATTGAGAAATAGATTATTTGTAACTTATTGAGATGGGTAATGATTTTCTAGGTTATGTGTTTTTGTGTGTGTGTTTGTGTGTATTTCAATTTAATTGAATCTATCCAAAATACTGAATCGAATTTGACATGTGAGGTGTCGTTCGATTATTGTTAAAAATACAGACGAATTAATAACCTTCTTTTTGAAGTCGGCCAAATAATAAATAAAAAAAAATTGTTTATAGATTTAATAAAGCTTAACATTATAAAATATGACATGATTAATTTGGAGTACTGTCATTTTTTTGCTTTCTAACCGTGGGTTTCTGAGAGATCCCCGTTTAAAACATATTGTTATCTCTGTTTTGTACATAATGACAGTGTCGCAGAAACCTATGGTAACTTACAAAAATAGTGTTTTTTTATATCGTAAGGTGGCAAACGAGCGTGCGGCCACCTGAAATCGCTGAAGTAGTAAAGCGACCGCTGCCCATAGACATACACAATTGCATATGCGTTGCCTACCTTTAATCGCAGGAGTAGAGGATGCACAGGAAGAAAATATTTTCCCTTCCTATGCATCCTCTCATCCGGAAAGTCCACTTCCACTTCCCATCCTTTCCTTATAAGAAAAAGGGTGGGAGGGGAAAGAGGACAAAATGAGGCCTCCGGGACGCACACTCATCAGATGAAACGCGGAATAGCTTCCACTTCACGCCTGTCTTCTGTGTGGTCGTGGTATTTCACCGGGCGAACCGGGACAATTCATGCGAAGATGTTAAAGCGGGCTCTACCACTGTTACCACTATACAGGAGACATAAGGTGATCTTAAGTCGTAATTTCAGGAATCAAATTTGGTTACCATAAACTACGGCGTGGGTATGGCGTGTAGTTACTTTGAAGGTTATTTAGTACATGTGATACCGAGCGATGGCGCGAAATTTGTCGGCTTTGAAGAAAACATGGATAAATACGCAGCTAAACAAGGCATCGTCTTCCCTGTGAAGAGATTATTTATCATTATATCTAAGTCCATGTACTGTCCACCTGATTTGAAGCATTTTAATAAAGCCAACAGAGAAGATTTGCCGTATCTAGAAGCTTGTCAGGTTAGTGATAAGGTTAGTGGGGGTTGTTTCGTTTGCTTTTGTTTTGTTTTTCGCAAACGCATTAACTCATCATATATTAGGTGCGCAACTAAGTTCTCCTGTTTGTCAGTAGATGGCTCTAGCAGTAAGAGCTGGTCGATTTTGACATATCCAAAACGTCATGAACCAAGCTTAGACATATGGTAAACAAACCGTTGCGACACATGAGTGATTTTGTTTTCGCATTATATATTATATGTTTCCTTTTTATTTTCATACTTTTTACATTTTTTTTGTACTAACTGTCGCTTACGACTTCGTTAGCGCGAAATTTAAAAAAAAAATCTTAATAAGTAACCTATGTGTTTTTCCCGACTACGTTCTACATTTATGCCAAATTTCACCGAGATCCATACAGCCGTTCTGAAGATACCATTTAAACATCCATCCATCTAAACATTCACATTTTACTATAATAATATTATAAATGCGAAAGTTTAAATGGATGGATGAAACGGATTTTAAAATTTTGCACGCATATAGAACGTAGTCTGGAAGAAGACATAGGTTACTTATTAAGTTTTTTTAAAGCTGTACGGACGGAGTTGCGGGCGATAGCTAGTTTATAATATTAATAAGATTTTGATCTCTCTTCTTTTATCGACTAGCCTCGCTAGACATGCTACTCATACAAATTCCTCTAATTCTATTTCTTTGGAAAAATGTATTTAGAAAAACTGACAGTCTTTTCACTGTTCGCTAACATTTATACATACACAAGTAATTGCTTGGGAATCATAGTTTTTGCTTTAGACTATTTGACTTTACTTCTAGTAATCGGTATTTCAGTCTTTAGAAGAGATAGAAAAGGACGTGGCGGGGGTGAAAAACCGCACGTACCGTAACTCCGCGTACAAAATATATCGGCCGGGCAAACCCCCTGTATACCTGTCCGCGGAATGCGCAACGCCGCTACACACGCTACACAGGGTGTTGCAGAAGACAGCGCTCTACGAAGGTTTTACGCAAATTATTATTATAAACCAGCCAGCAACTTGAGAATCACAGCTTATATTTCATGCCAACTTAAATAAGCCAGTTGAAGTTACTGTCAGTTAATTCTCTATTCCGTCAGCGCTAAAATGGCAGAATTCAAATAGGCACAAAGTACAACGGTTCATAACCTGTCCAGTATAAAGAGTCAATTTGAACACCACACAGGCTAAGCTAAAGTTACAAATTTTTGATTATAATATTGTTATTCCAGATTTAGCGAAGGTAAACGTACCCGAAGTGGTATCAGACTTCTGTCGCACGCTCGCCTCCGTCATAGCCAAGAGTCCCGAGTGCAGGGACAAGTGCGAACTCGTGTACTACGATGGTAAGTAGCCTCCGGAACACTCATCAGACTGTACACGGAATCCACCTTACGTCTTATGTCTCAACCACCTTAAAATGCTTGATGGTCGAGTAAAATTATTTTCTTTACCTTTAGATACGGACCCCAAAGCAAACTTAGCCAGCATATTGTTAAACAAGATTCGAGACTTGGAGCCAAACTTCGAGAATTTAAAGAACGAATAACATTTTGACTATGCGGGAGTTGGCACTGACGAAACATGTTTCAATGATTAATCAGTGCAAACTCATTTAAAGCAAATGACTATACTATGATAAACATAGATATGGTGATGCTTTTAATTTTTTTCCATAAATATAAGTAAAATTAAAAAAAATATGATTTTTATAATTATTCTTTGCATTTTATCATTCTTAAGTAATTTACCAAATTTATGTTAAGGCATTTTTTATATGTTTTTTAACTTAAGGTTTTTCAAACGCTTGACTTTTAGTAATAAGTATCGTTTTCACGTTTTGAAAAAACAGTAATAGGTAATAATAAGTATTTTATTATAAAGAAATTAGTGACCAAATTATCTGAAAGCTATTACACATTATTCCAAATTATAATACTGTGATTTTAATTATTATTTTCATAACTTTGATGTTCAAAAGCTTTTTTTTTATAGTTTAAGTTCAAGTGATTTAAAATAATAACGTATTATTACAATATCTTAACTAGTCTTATATTAAATTATTCAAACTTTCGTGAGACATTATACTAAACTGACTCATCCTGATGAAGGGCCCCCGATGTGCTCGAAACTAGTCGGTGCCGCCACCGGACGAATTTACGTGAGTGTTCAGCCGTGTTTATATATCAGTTTAGTCTTATATTATAAACTAAGTACAAAACATTACTTGTTATTTTTTTGTTAAGTTTCGAAGTGTACTGAAAACTAGCCGTCTTAAATAATTAGGCTTTAAAGTGCAAGAAATATAAGAGAAATTTCATTACTATTTTCTGAGTTTAGCGCGAACAAATATGCCAACATGTTCAAAAAGCGTGATACTCTTTGGCTCTTTGCTTTTTGTCTATGATATGATGTATCATAGATAAAATAATTAAAATTTAATTTTTTTACTTGGTGCTATGATTCTAATGCCTAGTAAATTAATTAATATTCTATCCTTGTAGTACAAAGTAAATTATATATGATAGATTGCATTTTAAAGGCTGAAATTATAGGATTTTTAAGGTTTGTACAATTTTAAGAGTATATAAAGAACAGTAAACACAAATTACGGTAACAATTGAATTAAATAAATAAGCAATGTTATGTAAATTGATGTAACGAAAAAAAAATTAATAATCTGTAATGTAAAATGTAATTTGATATATCATTGTATCCATGACAATTATATTTCGTTATGTTTTTGAATTTTCCAAACGTAGTACTTACAAAGTACATTTTATATAATTATTATCTTGTTAACTTTTTTGTTTTTTGACTTAAAATTGGTAATATTTTTTTTAATAAATGACAATTTTGTGATTATCAAGTTATTAAATATAAGAAGTACAATACTTTTATCGATTTGTCTTGTTTTATTTATCAATTTTTAAATTGTGTGATTTTTTTTCTGTTATTTTATTAATCTCGAACGCACCACAACTTAGGAGACTTACGGACTGCTCCTTGTGCTATTATGGATTTGTAGCCATGCCCTTCCACTCGATCTGTAGTAATATGTGATATGATTATAATTATTTTAAGCTTTTAATTAATTACATACGTTGAAATTAAAATCTTCATTTTTAATTACTCTGTGGAAATGTTGGCTGAAAACCTGTTACTTTTTACCTTCTGAAACATGACAGTTGTCTTTGATTTAAAACCTTAAAACGTCAAAACAAACTCACGTGTGTTTTGCAAGGTTTGTAGTTGAAGTTTAGAGATATTTTTAATAATTTAATGATAGTATTACAAAAATGGGAAAACGAAAATATGATAACACGGAAACAGATCCTGCGAAAAAGATTAAACCCGATGATATAGAAAATAATGATGAAATCGAATCAAAGCAACCTCAAAGTGATGAAACCTCTCAAATTAAAAAGTCTTTGCAAAAGCACAGTTTTGATATGAAACACTTCAGAAAAGAATTAGCTTCGAAACAGGGACAAACGATGGGTAAGCGTGTATTCTTTTGTTACATTATTTTGTGAAACAACAAAATAAGTGTGACGGTTCTTAACCTTGTTTTTCTATGTCTATTATTCAAATGAATTGACTTACTTTTTTAAAACGCATAAAACATACTGAAACTTTAAATTCTGCCTTTATCTTGAGTAAAGCAATAGTGAACTACAGATAAAATTTATCGTTTTAAATTCTTATTTTTTAAAGCTGATTTGTATCATAATTGCCAGTAATAGTTATATATTCCCTTTTCAGTTTTAACACAGTTCCTCAATGTATGCTTAAATCCTGATAACGAAGTTGACTATATACTTGAATATTTGAAGATTGGTGGAAATTCACATGAAATACTTCGGCAAATAACACAAGACAACAAGAAAAATCTAACATTAGCAACACCAGCTTTCCATCTATTTCATCTTATCATTGTTAAAGTACAATCTTCTTTACCACATATGATTACAATCACAGAAGAAGCTTGTCGGTACTTCCTCAACACATTTATCCCGACAGTTGAAATTATGATTAGTGAAAACTCCGGTCCAAGGCATAGGAAAATAATTCTGAATCTATTAACATCCATGGTAACATTAAATTCAGATTTAGGTGTGGAAATACTCAACCAATTACCATTGACTCCAAAACATTTACAATATATTCTAGAGAAACCTAATTATAAAGAGAAAGACAATGTTAGAACAGCATTTGTGCATTTCATGACTTCATTTTTAATTGAAGGTCATTTACCACTTATAAAAGCGTTGCTAGAAAAGCAAGGTCTTCTCGGTCTAGTCATACCAGGGTTGGTACACGATGAGGCTGAAGCTGTATTAATATTTTTAAACATCCTCAAAAAGAATATAATTGACAATACATATATATCAAAAACATTAAAACTAAAAACTTTTAATCAGCAAGTCTTGTATAATATGTTCAAAGTATTTTCATGGAAGGGTCCTCCGGAAATGAATAGTGAACTGAGAAATAAATTACGGCCGGAAATAACAAATCTTTTATCTGAAATTATGGTAACATTGTTTACTTCTCATAGACTAGGACTATATTTTATTGATAACTCATTAGGAACAACAGATGTTAATAAAAATCCAAACTTGTATAAAGCGTTGCTCAGTTTGAAACGACCTTGGGAGAATGAAAATGAATGTGATGTGATATTACAAATCATTCATAAATGCCCAGATTTGCACCGAGCTATTATAAGCGTTGTTGAACAAAGTTTTCAACCGCAACATTCACCGATTTGGGAAAGAACAATTGAGTTCACCATAAAACTAATTGAGAAGTTAAAACCAGAGGATGTTGTACATAAAATGAAAAATTTAACACCCCTACAAACTGCTAATTTTATAAGATTTGTAACACTTCCTGTGCCACTATTGAAACATATTCAACCGAATATCGGACAAGATCGAACCATATCTTTATACTGTGCTAAAGTATTAGTGAAAATGTTACAAATGTTGAAGCGTTATATTCAAATTTTAGAATCTGTTGATAATCAATCACTTATAATAGAACTTAAAAATAAATTGGAATATTTTTTCCCTAAACATTTACCTCCACCGTCAACTATAGTGTTATTAATTCAAAATGTTATGAATGTGTCAAATAATTCCGTAGAATCAAGTCAAGATTACAGCATACCTAAACCTGATGATGCAGATTCTTTGTTGGTTCTCGTAGAGTTATTACTTCTATACAATTTTATCCATCCAGCGTTCTTTGAATCACTTGAAGGCAACATAGATATCAGAAGCATACTTGATTATTCAATGAATATTTCTAGTAACACATCTTTATTGAAATTTAAAATAGTATCATTATGGCTTATGTTAGACAGTTCTGCGGTGTCAACAAAAAATCCAATGTTCAAAGATCTGTTCCGTATAATGCTTGATGTTTACACAAATGATACAGATGACACTTGGCTCCAAACAAAAGATACTTTGCATATATTTTTTAAGAATACAAACATTTTTGAAGATGACGAAGACGAAATTCATATTGTTTTATACGCATTACGTAAAGTCAAAGTCAATCCTATTTCTCTAATTGGTGATATTGTTGAATACGCTATAAAAAATAAAAAAGAATTAACAACATTAGTAAGGAACCAAATTAACTCATTAGAAATATCAGATGCAAATAAAGATGAAAATTTAGATGCACTATTTAATGGATTAATGAAAAATAAATGCAATGATGATAATATTTTTATGGACAACAAAACTCCATCGCCATTTGTAATAGCTTGTATACAATATACAATGCCAAATAAAGACGCAAAGAAGAGTTTAAAACAATTTCTATCTCTTTATATCGCAAATTTACTTCATTCCAATTATTCTCCGGAATTAACTGAGATTTTAATGGGTGACTCGAAGGTAGATGTTAGGAATTACGTTGCAAGTTGGATGGGAGAACCGATTACCTTAACAGATGTCGTTGTTGGAAAAGACAATGTGTTGTGTAATTTATCTAAATCTATAATTGCCAATGAAGATTTAACAATTGAACAAATATTTACATTCCTAGAAAAATCTTCGGATGAGGAAAAAGATATAGAAATTGCAGGTTGTTTAAAAATAGTAAAAGCAGTTAATAATTCTGAATTATTAATATGGTCGAGATATCTTATATTTTGTTTTGTTAAATTGACACAAATTAATAGATTCACAGAAGTGGAAGAAGATAAAATAAAACGTTATATTGATTGTTTAATTGAAATTTGTAAAAAACAACACACGGGACAAGTTTGTCGAGATATAATTCTGAATATGTTTAAGAATACACACGTACTGAAAATTTATACACCAATAGAACAGAAGAGAAACGAAAGCGATGTTATCGCAACAAAACTTCTACTTCACGTGTTGACTAAACATTCAGAAATCGTTAATTATTTGAATAAAAAGAAAAATATATTACTACCTTATCAAATGAAGAATTTTAAAGAAGTTATGAACATTTTAAAAAAGATAAAAAAGAAAAAATATATTAAATCACAACATACCGTTAAGATACTTGAAGAAGTTGGATTACGTAAAAAAGATGATATGTTAATTATGAATTATATATTTAACGCTGATTTAAATACTTGTGTTAGTGATGAGAAAGAGCCAAGTTTATCATTAGAAATACTATGTGTTATAATAACGAAGTATTCAAAGACAATCAAATTAGATTTACCGCAAGACGTGTTGTTGAAATCATTAAAAATGTACTGTCAGTTATTGAAGAGTTTAGAAATAAATATAAATTTAACAAGCATGGAAGAAGCATTGATATGTTATTTTGAAAACAAACCACAATACGTTAGTTGCGTATCGGAAGATATATTTCGATCTTTCTTCCAATCGAATACGGTACGAAAATCCACTTCCCAATTGGCTTATACTCTACTTAAATTCGATGAAAAACTCTGTAAAATTTTCAAAGAAGAAATCGATAGACCGCAAATATTAAGTCAAAGAGAATTAACTCTACCATTAGGTAATGCTGTTTTAAATCATAAAATATTTTTGTCAAACAACAAAGAGTTTTTATCTAAAATCTACGAGGAATACAAATCTAATATAAATAAATATTTAGAAAAACCTCACAAAGCAGGTCAAATATATTTAACCAATTGGAACTTTATTAAGAAATTAATTATCGAATGTATGGACATTCAGGATTGCAAGAAAATCCTAACAAAAACCTATAAATTCGAAGTAATAGATATCGGTCATATAAATTTATATCAATCTGTATTTTTAAAGATTTGCTTACAAAATGAAGACACGAAAAAAGATTACTTAATTAATTATTATTTATCTTTGCTACATCTTCTAACAACTGCTATCAAAGAAAACATAGAAGTACGCATCGTACATACAATAGTACATAATATATTGCAAGTAACTCAAATATCAGGATTTGATATTGAACAAAAACAGGATTTTGCTAAAATAACGGATAATTCAATATGGCAAAACTTTTGCAAAGCTGTATTAAAGGCATCTTTAAGAATTAAAACCGCAAACGAATCTATGGAATCTGGATCAAAACTTTTGTGTCTACTGACAAAACTTATAAAGTTATTTTATTCGAAGGACCATGAGGATATAATAACACTATTTGACATGGTAACATCCCACTCAGAGTTCTTAAATGTAATGCTAAGTCATCATAGTCTTGAAATTAAATCAAGATTAGTTGAGAATCTTTTCGCTTTGATATCTATAAATAAATCTGTTATGAAACCGCAACAAATACCGGTTTACTTGAGCGCGTACGGCGCAACTACAGGCTCATGTGACAAGATTATTTTATCTATTTTACATTACTACGAAAGCAATGGACTACCTGTGAATGAATATAAACCATACGTGTGGGGTGATTCTGCGGCTAATTACTACGCTGTCCGTAAAAGTAGAACCTCTTCATTATGGGGACATCCGACTCCAAATCAAGTATTGAATTTATTCGATAAAGATATAATTCAAAAGACTGTACGTAATTTTCCAGTCAATCAAAAATTAGACTACAATTATGAATTACCTGAATACAATGAAATAGGAGTTTTAAATAAAAAAGAATCTTTTAAAACAGTTTCAAATGAAGTATTCAATGAATATAATATTAAACAAAATGATAATGAATCGGCAATTAAATGTTTGCTGGAAAAATCTCGATTTGAAACAATAATGTTGAAATTCAAAGAGAATGATATCACAGATTTTTCTCATATAGACGCTGATGAAGAAATATATGATCCAGTGTTCGTATTTTCTTTATTAAGTCATCTCTTGGCACCTGGTTCTGTAGCTTCGTGTTTCAAGCTACTGCGCACTGGTCTACTGTCAGTTCCTGTGATGGCTTTAAGTTCTCACTGCCCAATGATGAGATCTGCAGCTTATCACGTTCTACATAGATTCTGTATGTTGCTTGAAACTGAAACGTAAGTATTCTTGATCCTATTTGTTAATTTAAATGTGGGTATCCATTGCTGAAAGACCTGTGCAAAAATGTATTCATCCCTTTCATTTCATTTGCCAGAACAGAGACAATTATATTTTTGTACATGACTTTTAACATTGAAAACCTATAGTTTATACTTTTAGGAAACTGTTCCTTGTAATTATGTGAAATAATTCTGTATGTAATAAATATTTTCTTTCTAGAAAACACAAGAACGACAAACTTTTCCTCGGCGATTTCATCACGACTTTACGTATGAGTTTATCAACTGCTATCACTGATTCAGCAAATGAGATAGATGGTCAGAATCCTCGACTACCCGCAGTCGGTGCGTTATACTTAGCTAAAGCACTAATGGTGTCTACAGCTCCCTTTGATCCACTTTATAAGCCAGTGAACAACTTCTTTATAGCTAAACAAATTGTTGACCTTACCAATGTCCCAGATTTCCTAAGTCTATTTCACGATAGTGACGTAGAATCAGTCGATAGAAGACAATGGATTCTTGATGTAATTAAAGATGGAACGAAAACTATGACAGATGTAAATGTTGTTTTCAAAAGTATGTGTTTAAAAATGATAATGGACTTTTATTCAACTGAATTATGTGATCGTAAGACAAAAGAAAAGATTGTAAGTGCACTTAATTCTATAATAACAGTTCCAAAAGCTTTTGATATTTTAATTAAAGGGTACGGATTTTTATCGTGGTTACATTACGCGGTGAGACAGATTAGGAAAGATGAGAAATGTGTTGTTATACAGATGTTTGATTTAATTAAAAATATGTTCTATAGTTTGCGGATAGATTCTCTATTAAAATTTTCTTTAACAAATAATGTTAACGGTAAAATTGATGCAATGAGTAATTTGAAGGTAGACAAAGAAATTGAATTTAAAATCTTATTAATTCTTATTGATTTATCTAATTATTTAGAAGGATTGGAACTTACTGAGTTATACGAATATGTGGGTACATACAAATTTGTTTCAAAGAAGACAATAAAGTTGTTGACTAAGAAACAAATTTTAAATGTAATTAATAAATGTATTCCTTTATTAAACGTTGACGAAAGTGTTGATTTGTTGTCTAAAGCTGTTGTCAATGGAGCCAGGATTTTAAAAAGTAATAAAATCATTAATTTGGAAGATATTTCTATGGATAATTGTATTATTAAAGAATTGACAATTCTGGTGCAAACTTATCTAACTTAAGAATTTTATAAGCATGTTTCATTTGTAAATATAATTTGAAATAAATTAATTTTTAATATAATTGTTTTTCTCTTCGGCAAGTAATTCCGTGAACTGTATTTTCTATAGACATAAAGATAATTTATTTTCTATTACTTTTCTTAATCCTAAGTTTATTAAGTTCAATTTTTATCACTAGTGTCACCCGTGACTGTCCGCGCGGAAATAAAAAAAATAATAGCTTATGTGTTCTTACAGACTATGTTCTACATCTGTGCCAAATTTCTTCAATATCCCTTTAGTCGTTCCGGAGATACCTTGTAACAAACATCCATCCATCTATTCATCTAAACTTTAACATGTATATTAGTAAGATTGTGCACTTGAATATAAATTTTACTTCAAATCCAATGTACCTTAAAGGTTATGGTTACACGATCCTATTTCCATGGCAACCGTGTTTAAACTATCCAAATTCTCATATAATTTACCTCAGTTGTTAACCAAAAAAGTTCAGTGATGTATTCTTTATTTAAGTATTTATTTGAACTCAAAGTGTAAATCGTCAATACATGTTTTAATCTTTAAATTAAGAAACAGTTAACTAGTTTAAGTCAGTGTAATAAAGTGCTTGAGGGTTCAGAAATGAAGGAAACACATAAAAAATATCTTAGGCTGAAGTATTATGTGGTAAGTCATTTAATTGATTTTGTCAACATTTACAGTTAAGCAAGGAATAAATGACGTCATAAATATTTGCTCAGTATAGTTGTCTACTTCTTCATTTCAATCTTACTTATATTATAAACGCGAATGTTTAGATGGATGGATAGCTGGAAGGATGGATGTTTGTTTGAAGGTATCTCCAAAACGGGTCAACGGATTTTGATGACATTTGGTACAGATATAAAATACAGTCTTGAAGAACACATAAGCAACTTAAGTTTTCTTTTAATTTCACGCGGAGTCGTGGGCGACAGCTAGTTAAATTACATCAAACTATATTTAGCTATAAAAAATCAATATACATTCAATGCCTTAATATCATTTCTCGATTCCCTAACTTTAAAGACTTCAATTTACTTGACAACCTTTGAAAGATGTTTAAAGTAACATCGTACATCTTTTCGCACCGAGATGCATGTGTTCCGAGAACAGATATTGACAGCGGGTGTTATGGACTAACACCATATGCAGTTGTACAAGTCCGGTCGGCATCATCGATAAAGCATTCCTACACGAGAACTCGTTTGTTACGTTGACTTTAGGGTTCCCTATTCCCAGGTTACACATAAAGAATTCGTTATCTGCTGTATTGAATCAGTTTATGTCACTAAAGTCCCTTTAATTATATTTAGTTTGAGATATAAACACTATGGGACTGTTTAATTAAGTATATAATAGAGGACGGTTTTAATTTTTTTTTATTTAACGTCTTGGGAGGAGCGTGATTTTTAATACTGGTTTCTTTTAATGTTACGTTATGACATATTATGTTCCTTATGAATGATTCCGGAAATATAATTTAACGCGTGGAAGGTGGAAAAAGCTTTTAAAAAATAATAAAGAAAATGTAATACAGAAGTGTCGGTGGCTCAGTGGTCAAGCACTTGACTTGCAATCTGCAGGTCCTGGGTTCGAATCCCGCCATGTGCCAATGTGTTTTTAGATCTCCGATTTACATATGTACATTTATCCGACGTTCTTACGGTGAAGGAAAACATCGTGATGCAACCTGCACATATCTGAGAAATAATTCAAAGATATGTGTGAAGTCAACCAACCCGCACTTGGCCAGCGTGGCTGACTATGGCCTAATCACCCTTAACTTAGAGTAGGCTCCGAGCCCCTCGGTGGGGACGTATAGTGAGCTGATGATGATGAATACAGAAGTACAATATTCAATCGCGCCAAAGGATTGTAATTAATACATGTCTAAAAGTATATCGTTAGTGTGGTTAATTTAAAATAACGGAATGAAAATTGCGTCTTTTGTATTTTATATATACGGAACTGTGAAAGAGCGTTGCGACTCTCGCTTGCTAACTTTTTAAATTGTAACAGTTCAAGACGTCGCACTATTTTTAATGTACGAGAAAAAAGTACATGTGATATATTGAAGTGTTGTACAATATATCAATATTTCTTTATTTGTTCGTATCTCAATTGTTCTAGATCTGTAATAAACTAGTCTAGGTTCACGTACGTTTGATTGCGACAGACGGAGACATAGGTCACGCTCTGTGTATTTGGTATGAGAAATCTACACTTAAGAACAGTTTGACTGTAATTAAATGACTCTGAGAGGCAGTGAGTGTATTTAAATGTAAAGTTCATTTTACAAAATACACGATATATTTTAATTATGAACATAACTTGTTCAATTTGATTCAAGGTGATTTTTTTTAAACATCTGATGTAATGAAGGAGCATAAAACATTGGGAGTGCAGAGTCTGAAGTCGGTTGACCATAAATGTCGCGACATCGTCTGACCGGCGCTCTGTGACGTCTTATTAATATATCAACGGGTTATAAAAACATTCACAAGATTTGATGCTCATAAATGATTCGCGGTAAACTACGCATTAAGAAAGTCGGAGCGAAGTGTACCGCGAACCAGCAGAACAGATGCTGCTGAAAATTGCCATAGATGTGGAACATGGCCTGGAAGAACACATAAGGTACTAATTAAGTTTTTTTTTAAGTCCGTGCGGGCGACGCAGCTAGTGTTATTATATAATATGGGTGCTTGTAAACGTTAAATGCATTTAATAAATAATAAATAAATAAATGTCTCTTGTAATTTTAATCTTGATATTTCTTTCCTGAGTGCGGCTCTGGCGATGTCAGATGTTATCGATATCGCATGTCGTTAGCGGCACAACACTAACAAGCCGAACCCCTAGTAATGAATAGTGCATACATTGCAATGTCTCTTACAGTATCGACAAATGTCAATGTATTTTGTTGATGGTTTTATTTCTATGAAAATTGTAGAACAGTTGCTTAAGGTTTTTTTTATATTATAAGGTGGCAAAGAAGTAGGCGGCCAACTGAATTCGTGGAAATGCGACCGCTGCCCATAGACATCCCTAATTGCAGATGCGTTGCCTTTAAACGACAGAGGAGGACACTAGAAATTTAGTGACGTACATTAACAATAAAATGCTGTTCTAACCACTATAGGATTAAGTATAATTATGTAGGAAATTCAGATTTATGGTTACATTAATTTGAAACGACGAACTCGTTTATCAAATAGACAACTGGTATAGACCACGCCTACGTAAATACGTTTACTTAAGTCTCCATAAATAAAGCTTAACGAAGTGTTACGTATATTTTATTACACGTTATTTATGTGATAAAGCAAATTAAAATTGCATATTTTTATGAAACGACAAAATCCGATTTGCGCAAGAAAACTTAATAATATTAGAAATGCGATTAGAAATAGATTGATGGATGTTTGTTTGAAGGAGTCTCAAGAACGGATATAAGGATCTTGGTGAAATTTGGCATATATATAGAACATAGATTGAAAAAACACATAGGCTACTAATTGAGATTTTTTATTAACGCGCGGATGTAGTTGCGAGACTAAACTAAAAGACATTTTTTAATAACTTTTTATTCGCTAAACCAATCAAATCTTTTCTCTTTATTAGTATAGAAAATGCAAACATTTTTTTGTTAAGATATAAAATAAACTTTATATATTGTTGCCGACAGATACGGAACATCTTTAATATGTTTCATAATTTTTATATTTTTGTATTTGGAACTTTATATATATTTTCCTTCCTTTTTGTCTCTGTATTTTATAGCAGTTGTAAATATATCATCTAACAGTGCGTGCTTTTCTCTTTTTTTTCATAATTCTATTTTATCTTTTTATTATCTTTATATATATAATTCTTCTGTGAGTGTGTATGTCACTGAACTTCTCTCAAACGACTGGACCGATTTTGATGAAATTTTTTGTCTGTGTTCAAGGGGATCTGGGAATGGTTTAGATTTACAATTTTGTCCGCTGGACAATATTTTTTTAATTAATTTTTAATTTATTAGTAGTTGATGATTTTGGAATGTTTTACATTGGATCCGACAGACGGCGCTGCCATCGCAGTGTCAAATTTTAAATAATATTCGAATGTTAATTTTAGCTTATTAAAAAAAGTTTGAAATTTTCAAATTAAAGACGTGTAGACAGGACAACGTCTGTCGGGTCCGCTAGTACAATATAATATTCCAAAATTCATTCTAATCCAACCGCTCTTTCCATCCATCATATTTTCCGTCGTCTTTATATATCTGATATAAAACTATCATATTATAAATTTCTATTTAATTTACAAACTCATATGAGTAATGATTTCAATTTACTCGCGAACATACACGCGTGTAAAATTATCATTACTAGTAATATAATTTAATCAATTTGTCAGTACGCCAATGCGTTATCGTACCGCTATTAATTAGACTGGACAGCTGCTCGCAGGGCTACTAGTATTTCGCACCTTGTGTACACCGGCTCTTGTTATTATTTTATTTATAACAAATGGTATGATACGGTTTTATTAAACTCAACATAATTTAACAATAGCTTTCAAAGACGTTATCCAAAGACTTAATTAGTTAATTAGGAGCTCACGTGTTCTTCCAGACTATGCTCTACATCTAAGTCAGTTTGGCAATTTGCATTCGCTTCGAAGCGATTCCATAACTAACTTTAAAAAATGTATGGAACTGATACACGACAATCACGTGACTTATCGAAAGTTGTTGTCAATTATACATTTTTGAAGTTTGTTATGGAATCGCTTCGGTCCTAATGCAGGTATCCTAGCCCCCAGGGATACCTAAACAATTCGTAACCTTCTCCGGAAAGTCATGGGATGTCAAATTTTGCAATCCACAAATAAAATGTTTTATTTACCTTTTTAAAATACGTTTATGTCATAATAATTCAAGTAATAACCATAAAAAATTAAAAAGTATTTGTGGCTTTCTGCAGTAAAACTATAATAATAATTTATCTTGTACTCTCATACAACGTACAAAGGCAGTTTAATTCTGCTCTCTGGTCATTACACACGGCTGCTGCGTTCTCGTGTTTTTTTAAATGGTGTTTTACTTAAATCGATGTGTTTGTTTAAATCTTATTTGTGAATATTGAAACTTGGAATTTTATATAAATTTGAATTGACTTTTAATTTTGTGTTGTAATGCATCTCTATCTGTGTGAAAATTATTTAAGAAGTAAGTTTTTTTTTTCATTAAAATAATAATGGGACTTAAGATCATCAGCATACTAGCTGTCGCCCATGACTCCGTCTAGGCGGAATGAAAAATAAAAATTAAGTAGCCTATGTGTTTTTCCAGGCTATGTTCTACATATATTCCAAATTCCAGAGACATCCATTATGCGTTATGGACATACCTATAAACATCCATCTAAAAATTCAAACATTCGCGTTTATAATATTAGTAGGATCGTTATTCTAGTTTTTTTTTCAAAGAGAATGACACTGACTATATATTACTTAACGGTTCTAGCAAAATAAACTTTTAGTTAATCATACTAACTTGTATATCTTGGTTGTATAAACTAAATAAGAATCAATCCTTACTTAACCAGATCTTAAAAACTTAGCTTAACTTTACTATAAACGTTTGCCTTGTTATAGTATAATCTGTGAGTATTTGTTTTTGTAATATCGTAGTGAGCTTTCACTGTGGAGTGCGTTTGTTTGTGGAGGCTGTTAGCGCTTTGGCTCCGGTATGGACCATGTACAAATTGTGAACGCCTATTAGACCGTTGTAAAGCTTGATATACACAGCGAGCGATATTAATTTACGTTATTTTATAATTGACTTTTGATAATGAAATGAAAATAATTATAATACATATGTAAATGTCTAAATATGTATTAGTAAATAGCTCTTTGATAATTTTTGAATAGCCTGAGTACAAGGTGAATACCAATATTAGGTATAGTTATTTTTAACAATATAATCTTTGAATGTACATATGTTAGTAAGCTAAATCATAAATGTTTTTTAATAATTGATTAGGTGTTAAATTTGATTTTAATTACATTATTTAAAATGTTTATTTTTAATTAGCTGTCGCTCGTGACTCTGTACACTCGGAATTAAAAAAACTTAAAAGTTAGCGTATATGTTCTAAATCTATGCAAAATTTAAGCGAGATCCGTTCAGACGGTTCGGAGATATCTTCAAAAAAACATCAATCAATCCATCTAAATATTCGCATTCATAAGTAAAGCGCGTCTGAGTTCTTTGTTTGCTTTCATATTTTAATAGTTTGCTATATTTATAGCATGTTATAGCTTGTTGTGTAACATCAGTATTATATACCTGAATCAAACGTTGCTTTTAATATTCCTTTAATGATTTGACCTAAGAGGCGTTAAATTGCTTTTACAAATACTCCCGACTATTGTTCATTGTTACTTCTAATCTACGCAGAAACCTTTCAAATGTACAAAACCACGCACTCATCCAACCAAACATTTCACGTGTAAGTTACTAAAAAGCCTGCCCTTTTTAAATCACTACGTAATTTTTGACAGAGGTTAGTATTTATAAGAAGCAATTGTATCAAATATCACGTGAATCTACTCGATTTAATTTAAAAGAGGTTCACATAGTACCTGGATGACCGAGCTTTGCTCTTATTATTTTTTCTAAATTGTGTTTTTTGGAAATTATATTATACTTAAGTACGAATTACTAATAAAATGATGAAATATGAATAATATTTTCGATCATACCGATAGAAAAAGTAAAGTTTATGTTTAATTTGATTATCGATAAAACACGAATAAAAACCCCCTATATACTAAATTTTATGAAAATCGTTGTAGCCGATTCCGAGATCCCAATTGGAACATAGTCTGGAAGATTACTTAAGGTACTAATTAACTTTTTTAATTCTGCGTGGACAGAGCCTAGAGCGACAGATAAACATAAGTAGAGTAACTAAAATTTACGGGGTGTTTCGTATGCAGTCTTTTAAGTCGCCGCGATGGGTCGCTTATAATAATATATTATCCAAATGATTATAATACATCCCTTTTAAATAATACTATAATTATCTTTGGTGTCAAAATGTACAGGTATCGATAGCTGATGCTGACTCAACACATTTACTCATCATATTAAATTGCATGTTATTAACCCCCAATGCCGACGTTATTATACTTGTAGAATTAAATATGAAAGCATATGTTTAAAATTAAAAAAAAAGACTAAGATCTTTTTTTTTATAATATATTATCGTACTTTGAATAAGAGGAATCAAGTTTGACTTTATTATTGATAAATTTCATGGAATTAACATCATGTGTTCATCCCAATCTATGCGTGGTTGGTACACTAAATTGCCGTATTCCAAATTAATATATGTATCCTTATTCTGTGTCATATACACTAAATTTGTCGACTGAATAGTCTATTTCAAAACAGTATTAGATGTTATACTTCTATTGCTACTAATATTATAAATAGGAAAGTTAGAATGTATATTTATTAAAAGGTATTTGTGAAGTCAACCAACCCGCACTTGGCCAGCGTGGTTGACTATGGCCTAATCATCCTTAACTTAGGGTAGGCTCCGAGCCCCTCGGTGGGGACGTAGCTGATGATGACGATGATGATTTAAGAAGTGCCTCAACGTATCCTCATGAAATTTGGCACAGTAGAACATAGTCTGAAAGAACACATACACTACTTGTTAATTTTTAATACCATAGACATTGAGTCGCGCGCTATGTTCATATTACTTAAAGTTGCACTCTCGATACGGTAAAAGTAAACAAGATCACAATTTGATCGAAGTAAAATGTAAATAACAAAGAAAGATGTCGTGAAGACATTTGCAAGTTTAATATAAAACTAACGATGTAAGAATATAGAAAACATACCAATCTGTGTAAAATTTATTCCGTTATGTCTTCGTTTGCTTTTCCTATTTTGATATCGATCTTTATTATCTTTAGTACGTGTGTGTTATGTTTTAGGTACGTTTTTCTTTTAAAACTAATTAAAAATCAAGGCTTAACTCACGTTTACTTCGGTTTATATTCAACGGAATACTCTAAAGCAGTCTTTCCCAAAGTGGGCGATAACGCCCCCTTGTGGGCGCTGCAGGTCTCAAGTTGCGGGTTATAGTAAAAGTTTCGTTTGGAATTCTTCGTTTAATATACATATATAGGTCACAATAATTAAATAATTTAATTTGAAGTTATAGTGGTTTTTAAATATGTGAAAATATGGGGGCTCTAAAAAATATTTATTTTCGAATTGGGCAGTAGACAAAATAAGTTTGGGAACCACTGGCTTAGAGTTAATCTGTGATTTCTAAGTGTAGTATAATATCTCACAGAAGTTTTAGTAAATAATTACTTTTATCAATAAATTGTTTCACTTCACAATAACACTTACCGTGGGCTTCTGACGCTAAAATCCGTGTAAAATAATTTCATCTAAATCCTTTAAACCATTCTGGAGCTACCTTCAAACAAACATCCATCCAAACATTTGCCTTTATAATATTAGTAAGATAGTAAGATTAATATGACATCTTGTTAATTAAAACACATGTAGTTCTCTACTATTGTAATGAAGATCTTGCTAGATAAGATCGGTCGTAGTAGATTTTATCTTTTCAAACACATCAACACACACTTGATAACTATTTTTCTGCATAAAGCAGAACGAGTTAGTAATGGAAATGAGTATTAAAACTTGTATTCTACAAATGTATGTTAAACTAGTGGTCGCCAGCAACCTATGTGTTCTTCCAGACTATGTTCTATATGTATGCCAAATTTCGTTGAGATCCGTTCAGCCATTCTGGAGGTACCTTCAAACAAACATCCATCCATCCGTACATCTAAACATTCGCGTTTATAATATTAGTAAAAGTAAGATATAATATATGTGTGAAGTCAACCAACCCGCACTTGACCAGCGTGGTTGACTATGGCCTAATCACCCTTAACTTAGGATAGGCTCCGTGCTCCTCGGTGGTGACGCATAGTCAGCTGATGATGATGAAGATACAATATTAGTAATATTAAACATTCTTGTTTAATTGTATGTAATATTTATGGAATAGCGTGAGTTTATATTTAAATAGCGATTCACAGCACTGTCCGCGACTAACTAAAAAAAACTTAATCAGTACCCTATTTCTTTTTCTATTCTTCTATTCTGTTCTAGATCTATTCCAACGAAACTATGCAGCCGTTCTAGTGATATCTTCACCAAACATCCATCTATACATTAGCATTTATGATATTAGTATTAAATAAGATTTAGTAATAATAGAACACATTTTAGTATAACTAAATAAAATAATCTTGTATGGAAATTGTGAAACACTAATTTGTTATACTTTTTAATATAAATGCCTAAGCATATCCGTCATTGTTTTTTTACGGTCCGACGTTTTGTTTTGAAACAAATTCTAATTACGTCATTAATGTAAAACGGGTGTGGCGAAGGTTTTGATGGATGTTGATTCCAGTATAATTTCACGCTCGTCAACCAACTCGTTACCATTCTGACATTAGTCGTAACTTAAATATAACACACTCGTATTTTAAACTGTTTGAAATATTATTAACCCAAAATTTATTCCAACATTATTCGATTCGCACAATAATAATTTAATTCATCGAGTTTGACACTCAAAGGAATTAAAATAAACGATTTTTAAATTCGTGGAAACACAATAAAAAGAAAAATTTCGTATAAAATTGAAAATGAAATATAATTTTAGTGAATAATCTTACCAATATTATAAATGCCAATGTTTACATGGATGGATGTTTGTTATAAGGTATTTCCAGAATGGCTGTATGGATCTCGCTGAAATTTGGCTTCGATGTAGAGCATAACCTGGAAGAAAATAGTCTATTAAGTTTTGTTTTAAATGCGCGGACGGAGTCACGGGCGATTACTATTTGTAAATAAAACAAATAATGTTTGCTTTAATCTTAATATTCTTTATTTGTGTGTAAACTATATTTTATTGCTAATTTTGCTTATAAAAAACTTATTTTTCTACGGATATATCTTAAAATCGTATAATTTTTAGGCGATATCATTCATTGTGACATTTACAACACATTTGGAGCACGCAATATATTAAGTTAGAGATTTACGATCGAACAAAGTTAAGTTATAAATATAAATGTACAGGTAAGAGTAGGCGTTTATCTGAGTCCGGCCCAAACAAGTCACGCCGTGGCAATATAGTTGTTTTATACTAACGCCCTCTACGAACCGATAAGGTAATCTTTTTTATTGTTTATTGAATAGTTAAAAGATTTAAATGTGATATCGCTAGTATATTAAAGTGTTGAAATTCTCTCTTGAACCATCAGTTTTCACCGCCGAAACATTACATAATATCATCTCTTTTATGCATTATGAACGAATAAGGACAGCAATATATTATATACGATGGTATTATATACCTTGCTATTATTTAAAGTATCGTATAGTACGTATATAATCAAATTGAATCTATTCTGTAAGGATGCTTTGTAATTGCTTACAACTGTTAATAAATAAAACGTAAAAAAAGGTCTTGACAGACAGACGGACGGACAACAAAGTGAGCCTATAAATTTGTTTTTTTTTTTTCAGGTACGGAACCTTAAAAAACCTTAAAGTAAATTTAGTTACATTTCATTTAACATTTTGCTACATGGTTCCTTTACTTTTTGAAGTTATTCAAACCAATAAATTATAATAATATTCAAATACTTACGTTTAAATTAAATCGATATTAAAATAACACAAAAGAACGATTAAAGGGGCGATATTACGTGACTAAACACAAGTAGACAAGGAGTTGGCGCGGCGGTGTGGTCTGTAATTAATGGGCAGATAGCGCGAAGAGACCTCTGGCGAGAACTGTATAGCCGCAGACAAATTACCAAGGAGTTTTATGTTCTCAAATATTAATACATTTATATCTTAAAGGGAGATCAGTTATGATTATACGATTATACACAAGTTAAGTTATTGTGAAATAAATATTTATACTGTTAGGAAGAAAATCCGACACTGCGCCGGTGTACTGGCGCAACACTAGCCTTACTATAATGTCGACGTTTATATCCCCTCACTAATCATTCTGACATTTGATTTTGTAACGAAAGCACGTCATTCGCGCCAAAGGATTCTAATTATTAATGTCAAAAAAATACAAATCGACTAAAGCTACGAAAAAAGTTACATGACTTTAAATATCTAATTCCGACGCTCACCTCGAAGTGTACCTATGTAGTCATACGATAAATATTTCGTCCAATTATAATTGAACTCATAAAGACGGGTAGCTTCACACTGGAAGGCGTTACCAATGAATGTGTTGCAGATAATGCGATGTCGGCTCCGAGTTAATTAAAGACAAATTGCCAGCTCTCATCGTTATAACCTTTAAAACTTGATTGTGTTTAAGAATTGATATTCAAATTACTTTTGACGTTAGAAATATCTTTTCTTATTCAATATTAAAATAAATATCTTGAGTCGTATTTATGTAAGTTTTTTCTACATGAAATATTTGGTGTTATTGTTTTCTGCCATTCACTTAATAAGCCTAGAAGAATATAATATAATCATTAGAATCAAATCTACACTTGTAAAGTACAGTCAGCTGCATAAATATCTATAAACTTTACTTGAGACACTTGTATAGGTCGTCTTATTCGTCAAGAACATGTACTCATTGACGGAAGTATAGAGACGGTTCTTGCATCATCATCATCAGCTATATGTCCCCACCGAGGTGCACGAAGCCTACCCTAAGTTAAGGATAAGACCGATTCTTGCATACATATTTTAAATTCAAAAGCGTATACAAGTTTCTGCATTATAAATGCATAAATATTTATGTAGCTGACTGTACAGATTACGCGCAACATCTACATACATTACCTTGTGCCGAACTAAACTTAGTTATAAGTATATAGCTTAAGTAATAACACGACTTCAAGTCCGCAAATGGAATAAAAAGCTTCCCTTACGATCAAACTTGTCTTTGTTGTGGTCACGAACACTGCTGTGCTTTTTAATTCATTCTGCCATTTACATAGTCATTGTTGCGTTTGACTTATGATTTATAGTTGTGTGTATTAAAGATAGATGTCGCTTTGTACTTATATACAACTAAGGCATGACATCTCTATAGTAAGGTACAAGTTTTTGCATTGAATAATTTATTTACTTTAGCGTTTAGTTGTTTTTGTGAACACAAGGCCTTTAGACTTATGGTTAAAGAAGGTCGCATGTTATTTCGTCACAAACTGGAATAAATTCATTGTTATTGTATACGAAATTAAAACAACTTAACAAACTTACGACTACATTCCAGAGGGGTAGATAGAGACTAACTTTAATTTACTAATTGTTGCGGTCATGACACAACTCACTCACTTCTTCCATTCATACATCGATTTTGGGTTCCCATCTCATACATACAACTGTCATATTTTACTTCTTACTAATAGTGTAGAGGATGGCGGCGATGAGGAGAGAAATAAAAGGCAGGATTTGAATAGGCGCGCACTGTTCGCAGTCCGACGGCTGAATTTCCTACTTTGCAACTACCTTGCAACCTCTTTATTTATTTTATTCAAAAGTTACCAATAGTTTTTACATCTACCTTAGTAATAATCAGTAGTTTACAGATAATAAAATGGTACGTTATGGTACGAATACAGAGTACAAATATATTAAGTACGCATAGAAATATAATAAAATAACACAAAGTCGATAAACTTAATAATTAACAAATTATCGCAGAAGGCTTTGACATTCTGTCGTCAACAAATAGTATAATTAAGAATGTTTGAATGGATGTACGTAACTCAATGAAATCTAGCATAGACGTAGAACATAGTCTGGAAGAAAACATAAGCTACTAATATTTTTTAATTCCGCGCGAAAGGAGTCGCGGGCGACAACTATTTTATTATAATTAATATAGCTTTAATCTTTATGGTGTGAACTATTAAAATGTTACTAAAAATTATTAAATAACAGACCGACATACTTAAAGCAATGAGGCTTTAAGAATGTCGTGCTTCAGTTAAGGTCATAGTGGTGTACTTACATTGGGTAAGCAGTGAATGTTTTTAACATATTCGGCGTGTGAATTGGGGCCTTTATCTAACCTTAAATGTTAACTACAAGTACCCGTTAACTTTACACAGATTAAATATTTAATGTTTTGGTTGTTATAAATTTTTTTACTCTTGCAACCTTAGTTCTACGACTCGTGAGATTAATCGTAGTATTAATATTGATAAATTGAATTATACATTCTTTATGTAGAAACAAGAGATGATAGGAATTTTAGCAAAAGAAGTAGTAAAAATATAATATAGTTATGAAAATACATTTATTTACAACTTTTTTTTTATTTCAAATTTTCTCAAAAGTAGCAAAAAATTTTGTCTAAAGCCAATAAATCAAATTAAAAAAAAAAACACTTCTTCGATTTGTTTGTTTTTAAACATTGGTTTATAACCACATTCAAAATTGGAACATGGAACATTGTGAGCAACAATAGTAAATCACAATAGTATCTTATCAGTTGCGATACAAGGCGGGTTTATTGCGTACGTTGCGCGCCCGCATCCGATACGCGAACGGTAATGGAAATTAAATGTACTTCTTATCTCGCCCGTATCAAATAATACGGATAGTGGTAGAACAATGGACGAGTTAACCCAGATTTAGTATTGTTATTTTCGTCGTATTTGTACGTCCATTTGTCGAATGGCGCGTGATTTTATTTAAAATAAAATCTCACATGTGTTGTGTAGGGAAACGTCAAATTTCAAAAGTTCTTATAATGTCCAAGTATATTTATATTTAACAAGCTGGTGAAAAGAAAATAATGCCTATACGTGCCTATGTGTTCTTCATGACATAGTCTGTCGTTCATCTATGCCAAATTTCATTGAAATCCATGCAGGTTCTAGAGATTTCTTTTATGTAACATCCATTTGTCCATCAAAACATTCACATTTATAATATTAGTAAGACTATAGAATAAGATATGGTGTACAAAAATAATATTTTTAGGTTGGATTGTAAATATCTTCTTTCTTTGTTTCACAATACGCTTTTAATGCTATTTTTCAAGTACATTTCAAAGTCATACTAAGCAGCTCTTCGCTGTAGACAGTATAGTTAAAGAGTATATTGTTGTCCCAGCTAAGGATGCATTGTATCACACAAGTACGCAAGTAGCCACTCTTAACAATATGTCCTTCAAGGGCTTCTGTCTTTTCCGGTCTGTTTAATTCAAGAGGGGAAAATGAAAATGACAAGACATTGAAAATAAATATTATTCTTCGGTCATTTTTATAACAAACTAGATGTTGCCAACGACTACGATCGCACGAAATTAATAAAAACTTTATTAGTAGCCTATGTGTTCTTCCAGGCTATGTTCTACACCTATGGCAAATTTCAAGATTCATGCAGCTGTTCTATAGATACCTTAAATAAACATCCATCCATCCGAACATTCGCATTTATAAATTAGTAAGATAAGACGCCTGCTTTATCGTGGCTTGACATGGATGACAATATGTTTTTATAAAGAGATTCTGGTCTCAGAAATCAACGGTTAGTGTGTTCCTGTTAACAAAAATATTTATAAAAACGTCATGCGTAATAGGGATAGAAAATAAAAAAAACACAACGCTTCATAACAAATTTTAAAAGAAAAAAACAAAGCATGCCTTTACCCTCCTAATTAGTTTTTGATGATACAGACGTCTTGATGATGATGAACGTATAGTTTAAAAACATATATCGAATTAATACGTAGATATATGAATGTGTAAGAGATGACAAAGGTTTGTCAGGAGCGTGCCAAACGGATTTCTGTTATATCTGCGTACCCCACTGCGATACGGGCGTATTATGTTACAATTGTAACATGTCAATGTGTTAACACCAATCTCTGATGATTGTAGAAACTTATCTGCAAACGTTCACGCGCACGGTTATTTATAGAAGAGAAAATCTGTGTGTTAACTTGATTAAACGCATTGAAAACATAAGGAATTTCATTCATTTTCTTTATAAAAGTTCCTGTAATATATGTCGTTAAAAAGTCAAGCAAAAAGTTTTATAAAGACTATATTTTTTGCCGACTTAAAAAAGGAAGAGGTTCTAAATTCGTCTGTTTTTTTTACTTTGATTTTTTTTTGCATTTACAAAAGTGAAATTGTATGTAGTATAATAATGTTTTACATTTGTTTTCATTCGTTTTAAAAACATAGTATTAGGAAGATAATCCAACACTGTGCCGGTGTACTGGCGCAACACTAGCCTTACTAAATTATCAACGTTTATGTTCACTAATCATTCTGACACTTGACTTTGTAATAAAAGCGCGCTATTCGTGCCAAAGGATTCTAATTAATATTGTCTAAAAATAGATAACTTTGTTTTGTGTTTGTGTTTCAACAGTGGAAATCCACGCTAAGAAATACTTATGATATTTACATATTACATCTATTACATGTTACTTGCACTAATAAACAAGCTCGCTAACAATAAACAATGACAGTGCTATTTGAAAAAGCAATTTACCGGCGCGCAATTTAAAACAATTTGCGAACTACCGCCATTCGTATTCATAAGGACAATCTTACACACACCTCCCATGCGATACTAAGCTTTATTTTCTGTCTATAAATCATTATAAAGATAAATATAGTATATCTTAATTATTTTCACTATTGCACTGCGTTAGAATATTCTTGAAAAAATAATTTTGATTTATTTTTGTTTTCGTTTTAAAAATGTAATTAAAAAAGTAAACAAAACAAAATTAAATGTTAAATAAACAATAAACTTCACGGTAATAAAAAAATATTCAACATTAATGAACTAAGCGATATTTAAAAAAGTTGAAATAACGTTCCGTTTCACGCTTATTTCGTTGTATAATTGCTTTATTCGATCAATCGATGTAATTATTCGATTCAAGTTTCATTGTGCATGTCCTTTTGTTCTCAGACATAGTAAATTTGTATTCTGGCGCCACGTTAAAACCCTTTTTCCACTAGCGCGATTGCTATTTTTAAATATACCTAAACAATTTACTATGCTCAGTTATCGTGAACAGACGCCATTTTAAATAATTGAAGCAATCAATATTTTTATAATAATTGCTTCAATTAATATGCAAATTATTATATTATTGCAATTAACAATTACTATGCCGATGTTAAAAAATTTAAAATCATAAGTAAAATATGCCGCACTAAGGCCGTATTAAAGTCATAAACTAAGTCTGTAGCGTATGTAGGTTTTAATTACAGCTCATGGACCACAAGAGTTATAGCATTTGTTTATTTTACGCTGTTTAATCACTAATATTTATGAGTATGCTCTACCAATGCTGCTGTTTGCTAAATCTGATTTACGATATATTATCTGTTGTACGAAGAAAGAGAACTGATATTACTGAAATTTGTTATTTATATCTGAGCATGCGACTCCGTCCACCAGAAATCAGAAAATTTAATAAGTAGCCTACGTGTTCTTCTAGACTATATTCTACAACTACAGATTTCAGCAAGATCCGTTGAGCCGTTTCGGAGATACTTTCAAGCAAACATCCATCTAAACATTTGCATTTATATTATTAGTAAGATTGTAAAATTAAAATAAGGGAATTTTAAAAGCTTATAGATACCGAATAATTGCAAATCATAATCAGGAAAGATACAAGGAAGAGAAGTCTAAGAAGGAAAACATCTTGGCTGAAATTCTACGTCAATGGTACAACAAAAGTATGCCTTCTACATTTCGAGCTGCGTCCAGAGTTCAATTCGCTATAACGATCGCCAACTTTCATTAAAAGATGACCAGAAGACTCAAATTGAAAATCTATCGATCAAACTGTTATTCCAAATAACTGACAGACCGGTACCAATAATATCAAACTTTTCCAATATCAGATACCAGAGGTCGCTGCGTACCAGTAACGGTGAGTAACTCGCTTAATGATGCCTGACTGCAGGTTGACAGGCCGCACGTACAATGCTGCTCGAATTACTAAAGTAACAGTAGACTATTTACCTACTTTGTTACTAACTAATGTGAAAGTTTAGATGAATGGATAAATGTTTGTTAGAAGGTTTCTTCAAAACGACTTTTTAGGATCTCCATGATTATTTTAAATATGGTACATGGAAGAACACATAGACAAACAGACGAATAATGTTTGTTTTAAATTCCGCGCGTATGGAGTCGCAGAGGAGGGTAGTCTATATAAATTAATAAAATTGGAGTTGCTGATGATGAAAAACCAAATTTTAAATGTTTGTCTGTACGTCTGCAAGGTTGCTTTATTCCAGGTTATTACAGGAACGTCTGATGCACACGGCCAATAAAGTTAAAGTTAAAGTTGGAGTTAAAGTTTTCATGTGATATTTTATTTAATAGTGGAAATAAATTCTGGTGACATTTCTTTTGATTCTTATTTGCTCTTTAAAAGTATTTGTAAAGCATTTAAATTAGTAACTAAAAAAAAATGAAGGTGCTATTTTCTGCCTTTAAATTTTTCTTAGAATGTCGTAAAAGGTTCTTTTGGCTCGTCAAACATCTAATTAAAACAAAATATAATAAGCGTATTAGTGACTTTTTTAAATATGAAGAGAGAGCAATAAAGGTTGTTGGTATAATCGTTGTAAGCTCTCTGAGTTAACATTAACTCGCTCTTACTCGGTAACCTGACACCCATAGTCATAATATTTAAAAGCCAACTCAACAAAATGCTTTTCTTTTTTTTATTAAGTTGATTTTACACGTACCGTGTCTTTAAAATACCTTTATAAATAAGGTTGTGAAATGGATATTTTTCACATTTTATTTAATATATGTTAAAATTACTTTATAAAATGAATGTAATTATTAGGTAAATTCAGAATTATTTTTTATTCCAATCAAATTTTTTCACGTTTCTTTTAATTTCTTTTTATATAATATAATTTTAGATTATAATGGTATCGAATACTTTATTATCTGTTTTACTTAAAATATATATATCTTTGAGTCAATGTAAAAGCACTCTTAAATCCCTCATCACTTGCGCCTCACTGAACGTTGATGCCAACGGGCTGCCGACACTTGTCGGGGCTCCGACACCGCAATATGAGGGCTCACCACGTAACATGAGACCACAATGACGTCATCACCAGCTTCACTAATAGACAAGCTATTGGTTAGTTTGCAAGCTACTTAATAATTATTTTTCCTTCACATAATACAAATTCCATGTTTTTAAACTGTAATTTTACAAATACTTGTATGTTTCAAGTAACTTAAAAACATTAAATTATTTGTACTAGGTATTTATAGAGATTATAAAAATTTATACCATTATTAGCTGTCGCCAGCGACTCCGTCTGCTCGGAGTTAAAAAACGTAATTAGTATCCTATGTGTTCTTCCAGACTATGTTTAATATGTATGTTAAATATCATCGAGGTCCGTTCAGTCCTTCTGGAGATACCTTCAAACAAACATCAATGTATTCATCTAAACATTTGCATTTATAATATTAGTAAGAAATAAGATAAGATAAGATAAAATAGCCGTAGTAATCTCAGTAAAATCTATGATCTTTTTGTAACAATTAATTTAATTTTGACTATTTATTTATACCATATTAATTTCAATCTTACGAAACTTTTAAAATAGATTGATTTAAATAAAGACAAACGTATACGCTCAACGTTTGACGCAACTGTTTATTCAACGTTGTGCCAACACGTGCCAAGAAATTTGCATTTTATTCCTCTATATTTGCCCACGCACATGTTAAATAAATATTTGTATTACTAGTTAGGAGTTTGCTGTTATCTCTTCGTTTGTTATTATGTAATTTATTACTATGATTATAAAAAACACGAATAAAAAACTCGGAGTAAATATTTAAGTACGTAGCTTATTTTTAACTAACTTAAAAATACTTTTCAACGCTAGATATCTCAACTTTATTTTCGTATAAAGTTATATCATCTTTTTGTGTGTAGTTCTTTGAATGTTATAAAAATGTCATTAATTCTGTAAGATATGACTGTACTACTGTCTTCTTTATTTATATCTAACTTCCTATTTATAATTTTTTAGAAGAGCCAATATTTATTAAAAGGAAATTTTAGTAAAACCTTTTTCGTCTTTGGAACTAACGCACTGGTTTTAAATACTAAGCTTTTTGTCATATAAACCGATAAATAATGATAAATCGAATGAAATTATCTTTAGCACAAATTGTTACAATCGAGAAAGCTTTCCACATAGCTTTTGTACCAAAGTTGAGACAGATCATAATACTTTTTATGTTAAATGACAATTTGTTGATGTGCGAACGAGACAGAACATCAAGGTTGTAGCGTAGGCTACGAAAGCGCCCTCTCTACCAGTCTTTGTGAAACTTCGATGAATGACAGTTGTTCGAGGATTTATATTAGAAATATATTTTAGTGTTTTGTATTCAAGGATAGTTTTAAGTTTATTTTATGTTTTTTTTTCTTAAATTTGATTTGAAGTGTAAAGACGTGTATTTTTAGTGAATTTAAAGTGCTATATACATATACTGTATCTATCTAGACAGTATGTGATTGGTAAGCGATTTTTTTTTGTAATTATTTAACGAAAACATTATTTTATAACTTATATAGATGACAGTTTTAAGCTCCAATGCCTTAATTGTTTTTAAAATATCAATTTTGGTTTTCTCAGTACCTTCTCAATTAAAATAATCTTTCTTAACCCTAACTATGGAACTTGTAAATCAACTTCATAATCTTGTAGATAAGTTAGAATTCTATCCAAAGATAATATCAGAGACGTAAGCTTTCAAAGATATTACGAAAGTGATCTCGTAAGATACAATCTTATAAAAGACATCAACGCATTCATTCAGAGACATTACGACCGAGCTTAAAGCTTATCAACTTACAAATGGTAACATAACCAATTAGTACTCAGATATAACACTTGTGTGGTTATATATATCTTACATGTTTTTATATGTTTTATATCGTAAAGATAATATTAACATGATTTTTATAAGATTAATAGTAAAACTCAAGATGTCAGCGGTATTTTCGATAATAACCTGTAGTAATTAAGACTCGAGTTTAAACAAGCTATCGCCCGCAACTTAAAACTTAATAAGTAGTTTATACGTTCTTCCAGACTATTTTCTACATCTACGCCAAATTTCAGCAAGAGCCAAACCTCCTAGCTGGAGATACCTTCCTACAAACATCCATCCATCCAAACATTCGCATTTATTATATATTATTAGTAAGATTTATGGTTACAATATCAAGCTGTACAATTGCTAAAGTACTCATAGAATTTAAAAAAAACCATTTATCTTAATATTATTTTTAAATAAGTAAAATTGCACAAACAAAAATATAACCGAATGAATTGTGTATATTATACTTTATATTCGATTATAGTTAAGTAATAAAAATAAATATAAAATGATTAATTATTCTTTGGAGAAACGGATTAAGATCACCGCGGGCGGTCATTTATTTCCATTGTTGGCTCTGTGGCATTCATTGTGCTTCAAAACGTGAATTGATAGATGATTTTACGCATAAAGGAAAACATTTGAAAATATCCAATAAAATCGTACACTGCATTCAGAGTTATTTGATGTTTATTTAAGGAATTCCCTTAGTGTAGATTTTCATATTAATACCGCAAGATGGCCCTTAATGACAGTTTCGTGACTCTGAGTATAGTAAAACTTTATTTTTGATTACTCATTAATTTTATTTATTAGAGATAATAAATCTTACTAATATTATAAATGTGAATGTTTAGATGGATGGACGTTTGTTTGAATGTATCTCCAGAATAGCTGAAGGTATCTCGGTTAAATTTGATTTAGATGTAGAACATAGTCTGGAGGAACACACTAGCTGGTTGTAAATGAACAAAATATTAAAAAAGTCAACGTTTTATTAATGTAAGTCATATGTAATAAAAGTTAACGATCAAATTTCTTTATATTATGTTGCTTATATTTAAGCGAAGTCTCCAAGGTATCTATATTTTTATGGCTTCTCAATAGGGTTTAAAGTAACGGTTGTTTATCGTCTAACTGCCATATAAATTCAACTTAAGCTACTAGTATCTTACTTAACATGTGTATACACAATGAACAATTGTTGACTACAAATGTACAGTCAGCTGCAAAAATATTTATATATTTTAATAACATTAGACTAATTTCTGCCTCTACCTATGTTTAAAAATACTGTACGCTTGCAATATTAATGTACCATAACATAGACCCTTAATTACTTTAACTAAGTAAATTGTTATTCTTATTAAATAAATAAAGATTTCTTAAACCGTAAACTTGCGTTCGGTTTCAAAAATATGTGTGCATGCATGTATGAATTGGTGGTCGGAATCATAATAAATGTATACATATATGTCATACTGAAGGCCCATACAAGTTTTTGGAATTGTAAATGTATATTTATACAGCTGACTGTACTGCATATTGTAAAACGTAGAAATTATTTTTTACTACTTTGGTAGTTACGATAGGCAGGTTTACTGTTGTAGGAAGTTCACACAAAGGATGATAAAAGATAAAGAAATGCATAAAATAATATTGATGTGCCGTCAAATAATTTTATTTTATTTATTGGGGACATACCGTAGCGTAAGGATTACTCGCGTTTACTTTGAATAAGATACATACTTACACATTTCTGTGGTGCGTAATGAGTTTTGTGATGACATGCCCAAAATATTGTACCATTAGCTATCTATCTGAACATCAGACATTCCTGAACTAATCTAACATAAATATTACTGTAATTATATTAATTTTAAAGCAGAAAAACATTTTTTTTTCTATCAAAATATGTAATTTGATGTTTATTAAATTGCCAGTGACAGTACTAAAAGATTTTTTAATTAAATTACATATTTAAATTTACTAATGAATCTGTTTATACCATCACCCGATATAAGAGCTTCGTCCAGGACTAGCAATTAACCTTTGACTGGCCGCCGGTACACTCACGACCACGTTCCAAACCTAACGACCCTATTCAGACTGTAATCGTATGAGGCTACTAACATCTGTTTACTTTAAACTAAATTATAACCTAATTTCAATAACATAAAGTTTATTTTTAATTGAATTTTATTGTAATTAATTTTTATTTCGATAACTGAAAAAGTTTAAACTTAAGATTTTGTATACGAAAATTTACAAATTTAAAGTGAATTATTATTTCGATTTAGCTTTAATTACTGATGCCCGTAATAGTCCTTTTAACCTTCCCGCCATTTTGTTATAAGAAAAGGATAGAAAATAGTTAATTTGCAGTAGGAAAAAAGGAACAGGGTGAGCAAATATTCTTTTCGAGTGTATTCACTCCTCTATCCATTAAAGGGCAACTCTTTTGCAACTTTTTATTTTGTTACAGATGCCTATGGGCAGACAGACCACACGCTATTTTAACTAAACGAATTCAAATGTTCGTTTACTCGATTAGATGTGTCTTTAAGTTGAAATAATTTATAATATGAGTTTGAATATGTTTGTTTGATATCTATATATCTATGTTTCAAGTTAGAGTAAAATACAGCTAATCCAGTGCTTTGCAAACATCACAGGAAGGGTGTAGTTACGTAGATTCATTACGGCACTGTTAGATGTCGCTAACGGCAATTCTCTGGCAGACCATATTTTACTCCGTACTTAACTTTATGTATATATAATTGAGTCAGAACACTATTATTTTTATATTACGAATACAAACTACGTATAACATTCTAAGATTTTTTTTCATCCTTTGATATTCTTTCTATATGATTTTGAGTACTTTGGTTATTTACTGTAGATGTTTATAACATATCTCACTCTCTTTGTGTTTTACAATAAAATATTAAAGAGAAACGAATTCTCTGTCTTAACATATATTGGCCATTGTGAGAGGTGTCAATGATCGAGGTAGAAAGTCGACCCCGATGGTGGCAATTATGACACCGTGTGCCGTGTGCCAACTTATGCCTCACTTCCACAACCATCATACAATACTTGTTTTCTTAATTGATTTCACTCGAACGTGTTCGTTTTGTTAACACGTTTGTATAAAACTTTTTGTTCATGTCTTTGTATACGCAAGAAATCATAGTTGGTGTAGTCTCTACCAAGTTATGCTTTATTTTGTTCATAGAGTTTACAATTTACATTTTACGTTTACACTTTATTGACCAGTTAATTAGTAGTATCAAATGATTAAATTCGTTCTACGTTAATAGCTCCCGGTTAATGTTAATCTTACTAATATTATAAATGTGAATATTTACATGGATGGATGGATGTTTGTTATATCTCCAGTATTGCTCAACGAATCTCTATATAGTTTGTTATAATGCAGAACATAGTCTGGATGGTCTAGTCACCCATGACTTAGGGTAGGCTTCGAGCCCCTCGGTGGGGACGTATAGTGGACTGATGATAGTCTGGATGAATACATAAGCTACTTACAAGGTAGGTTTCCGAGTGCCGAGATTCCGATACAAACACATTATTGTATCTTTGTTTTTTTTTACCTCAGTAATACTCGCTTATATTTTTTTTGTAATTACTCCCTGATGGTGTCACGAAGGACAACTTGTTCAGTAATAAATCTACACTAAGATTTTCATAACTCTGAATTAACAAACCTGAGTACGATTAGACAAAAGAATATACTTTATTAAATATATAATATGATCAAATTACGCAAGTCATCACATGATAGTTGCGTTCCTTTTGATTGAATTAGCTGTAACTGCCCCAGTTTCCGGCTGTTGTCCAAATGTTCACAAATTAACATACGTGACTTTGTACTATTGAGTGAGTGCCTATTATTATGCTACTGCATTTGTGTACTCTGTGGCAAGAAAATAAAGGTGTCTATACACTATAGATATGTTTAAAATTGATTGTAAATAAAGATAGTATTATACATTAGGGACAAAACTTTTTTTAAAAAAATATGGACGAATAGAAATAAAAGCAGGATCAATGTTCTTTATGCTTTTAATATTTAATCAGACACTAGCTGTCACCCGTGACTCCGTCCGCGCGGAATAAAAAAAACATAATAAGTAACCTATGTGTTCTTCCAGATTATGTCTACATTTGTGTCAAATTTCATAAAAATCCGTTCCGGAGATACCTTCAAACAATCCATCCATCCAAACATTCGCATTTATAAGTAAGATGTATGGTTTATTCGCGTAACGCGTTTAAAGTATGAAAATTTTAATTAACAACTTCCGTGGGTTTTGTTTCTATGATTAATTTGTAATGATTTTATTAAAATTGTGGTTAGTTTATTTCTGGAGATGTTTATTAATTCAACTATAGTAAAAATAATAAACCTTGAAGATAAACTTACGTCTGACAAACACCGAGTTCGAGCTTCTTTGAGCGAATAGAATACTAAAAAATAAACATAAAGTTTACATTGCAAAAGCGTGTAGCATTCTATAGAGTTGTCACGGCGGGGTTGAGTGGGACGAGGTATTTGATATTTAACAAAGTTACACTTACAAATACTACAGACAAATATCGTCTTTATTCTTTAAGTAATAAAGACTATGTTCTTTGTATAAATAGATTTGTAAGCGTACAATACTGTGTTCGTGACCGCAACAAAGAGCAAGCAACATCGACTGATACCGTCTCGTATTTTTTCCGTTTTATTTTCAACTCCAGTAAGATCCCATAACAATTGTTGTGTTATTTTCATAACAATAAATATATCACGATGCATTCGTCCTTTAAACGTACTCAAGGATAGAAATATCAAGTCTCTTGGAGTCTAACTTCGACATATATTAATAAGATATACAAACCTAGTTTTTTAAACTCATTCCGCAGTGAATTAATAAAAAACTTAATTAGTAGCCAACGTGTTCTTCCAGGCTGTTTTACATCTATGCGAAATTTCATCGAGATATACAGCCGTTCTGGAGATACTTTCAAACAAACATTCATCTATCTATCCATGTAAAACTGTTACGTAAACTACTGATATACTGGTATAAAATATATTATTGTCTTAGTTTATTTAAATCGTATGAGAGAGATGGCGATATATGTAAACACTCGCATTTATAATATAAGTAAGAAGTAAGATGTCTTTAAATATAATAGAACACATTCGTTACTATTGTAATTATTTTATTTATTAATAAAATAAATTTCGTCAAAGATTACACAAAGAAAATAGAACCGACAAGATCATCACAGCTTTAAATTATTCTATTATATGATACTAAATTGTTTCATATAACACATTTAAATTCATCGTTTTCACAAAACAGTAAAACACGATCAAAGTTATTAAAATCAGCAATATTAAGCTTTTGGTCAAAAACATTGAGATTCGCTTCGCATCAAAATTGTGCAATTATTAACGCTTTCATATTTATTCAATAGTTTAAACCTACACGTTTAGCTGTTTTCGGCAATTTATAATTGAGCGTAAAATAACGTTTCTTTTTTTTTAAAGATTCATAGCGTTTGGATTGTCATTGAAATATAGCTTTAAAGTTAATATTCTTAATTACTGATTTTTGTTCTCCGACTAAATCTGAATGGTAATGTTTTTCGTACATTATGTATGGTTTTTGTGTCTTTTAATGTTAGTCAATTATGTTGTAACCTTTTAAAGCCTAAACCACTGAACCGATTTTGTTGAGTGACGTATCATTCGATTCGCATTCATCCTCTGAGTGTCATAGAGTTGTGAGGTCATATGTGATAAGGTAGAGATAGACAATACTCTATTAAATCATCATCAGCTCTCTATACGTCCTCACTGAGAGGCTCCAAGCCAACCTTAAGTGACCTTAAGAACGTCGGATAAATGTATAGGTACGTATAGAAATCGAAAATGGAAAAACATATTGGTACATGGCATTCGAACCCAGGACCTGCAGATTACAAGTCAAGTGACCCCTGAATCATTGACGCTCTTATTAATTAATTAAATAGAAAAACAATCTTTATAACTGTTACGTAAACTACTGAAATACTGGTATAAAATATATTATTGTCTCAGTTTATTTAAACCGTATGAGAGAGATGGCAATATTTGTATGTTGAGTGTAGTGGAAACACACAGTAAAACCGCTTGTCATGAAACAAAACAGCAGTCATTTCTCGAGCCGCGGGCCCTCTCACCGGTACGTAGAAATGTTTGCACACGTATACTTTGAACGTTCACTGCAATTGATGGCTTCTATACTTTGAGTTATTTACAGGTTCTTTACTAACTATGAACTATTTTTCTAAATAACTTTCTAAATGAGGTTCCAATTTACTTGAATAAAAACTTACTATACTTTTTTTTTAAACAAAAGAACAAACCTAGTTATGAATAAACAAAGCACAAAAAAGGTTGGAAAAAAGGAGGAAAAATAAAATTCATGTTAACTGGCAACTTACAATCCAATGATACTTATAGAATAAAAGTTAAACATGTACATAAATAAACACTCAGATATTCACGCAAAAATATACGTCATATTTTTACTTAACTCACTTCTGTTGCAATATCAAACCAAAATCCAAATAATAACATAAGTGGACGAAACAAACAGAGCGACCGACGCACGATAGGATATGTTACAAAATAAAAGAATGCACCGACGGCTACAACATTAGGCCGCGGGTGTTTTAATCTGATATTAATCGTATCCATTAACTTATACGATCTCCCTGTCAGAATGCATGAACAACAACATCGTCTTATATTAAAAAGGAAGCATGTTTATACCATGGTTGAAGAAAGGTAAGTAACAAACAAGGGAACGCAAAGAAGAGATTTTTTACTCTGATGTTAAGTAGGGATGTCACTTTTGGTGTATTCGTTATTATAATATATTAGTAATGTTCATATATGATTTATAGTAAACCTACTTTGAAGCTTGCCCTCCCTACTGAGGGTTGGTACATATACTTCTCTTCCATATATTTCTCTCAGCAGTCATATCCGAATCTACTTACACACTTTCCAAACATACTATTTCGATCTTCCTGTACCTTTGTAGCTATCTACATATCATTAGTTTCTTGTTTATTTGACTTTTAATGTTTTTTTTTAAATTTAATATTAGTTAAAATAGTTTGTATTGACCTGTACATTAATTTTATAACTTTTGATTTCACATTTCAGCCAGTAACCGTTGGTTTCAGAGACCACAATTCCTATATAAAACATATTGATTTGACAAAGATAATGAGAGAGGATGACGATATGTTTTAGACAGAGATTTCAGTCTCAGAAACCTACGATAAGTATATCAAAAAATAAATAAATAAATAATAAATTACCACCATCTCGACTCTCACTGACATACAATACTAATCCAACCAGTTCGATTACACTCGGTCAGTGAATCGCAGTCATTCACTGGTTCCGAGTCATTCAACCGCAGACGTTGCTGGCTCACCAGCTACCTGCGTGCCTGGTGGTCGTGCTTCGGTGAGAACGTAACCCGAGACGTCAGCCACCGAGGTAATACCTGTCGCCATCGATTATCCTTGTTATTAAGTGGGAGATTATACGCGTTATCGAGTTCACGCTCGTGATTTTTGAAATCTGATAAACGGTTTCTTTATGTGATCGGTAGATGGCGTTGTGTAATAGTTTATTTCTTAATCGTTAATGAACAATATCTTACTAGTAATATTATAAATACGAACATTTTGTTATTTGAAATTTGGCATATTTTAAACGAGGTTTAGGCTAAGTGCCATCTGCGCTCGGCCACCTCGAGCCCGGTGAAGCTGTAAATGCCTCCTCAAGGCAAACAGTGGCAATCAGTCACAAAAAAAAAACAAAAAAAATATATATGAAATTTGGCATAGATGCGAAACATAGTCTCGAAGAGTTCCGCGCGAACGGAGTCGCGGACAACAGTTATTTTAAGCATAAATCCAAATATTTTAAATTCTATTTTCGTTATCACAAGGATTACAAAACATGAATTATAAAGTACTCAGAAAAGTTTTTTACTCAATTACGTAATTATTCTTAAACAAATGTGTTATAAATTAAAGACGTTCTTACGGTGAAGTAAAACATCGTGATGCAACCTGCACATATCTGAGAAGAAATTCATAGATATGTGTAAAGTTAACCAACCCGCACTTGGCCAGCGTGGTTGACTATGGCCTTATCGCCCTTAACTTAGGGTAGGCTCCGAGCCCCTCAGTAGGGACGTATAGTGAGCTGATAATGAAATTAATATAATCAAATCTTACTATTAGAAGATATTAAAACTAATAACTTACGAAGAAAACATGTTATGAAAACATTTATAACATTTACATAACATTAGATATGTACATCTAATGTTATGTAAAACATAAGCTTATATTTTTTATATAATACCGTAATGCGTGATTATTACAAAGCAGAACAAGATTACAAAATAACTGGTCGTCAACGTCGACGTCGTTCCACGCTATTTGATAATAACGTAATAACTTTATTCGATCGACGTAATTGTCCACTGCAGGCTACTTGAGACTCAGCCTAAGTACATTTATATCAAATTCCTACTCCGTACATTCTCATACTTAGCACATATTTTCTAATACATTGTATGGATGTAAAATTAATTTATTTACTTTCAACATTGAATTTTTTACTTTTTTCAATTATATGTTAGGTTGGTAAAGTAGAAACTAAAATATATTATATGTCGGGACAAAGAAATATCTGGTCGACTTTATCCGACGTCCACGGAGATCCGCAACACCACTAAAAAATATATTTAGATTGAATTTATTTAATCAAACACTCTAAGTTATGACATCAACTTATACCTATAGAGCCTTCCCTTAGTGACCAGTTAAACCCCATGACTCTATAAAGGAGTCTTTATTGTAGATTTCTTGTACAAATTCTACCCTAAAGGTGACCATTTAATGTCTCTAAATATGTACTCTTCCTAATCCAGAGATTTTATTTGTAAGTCCATTAATTCTCGTAATCGCAGAATGCTACCTAATTGTTTAATTTCAATTAATTAACTTCATTCATTGAACATCAAGCACTCCAGCACGATTGTCCGGTTGTTTTGTTTGGGTCACGCCCTGTGCACACCCCCCATGCACCTCCCACCCCCCGTGCCGTCAGCGACGCGACATCGGCACGTTCGTAGCGAATGATCTATTGAATACGGTACAGTCACGTACAAAAGGCAATATGGAATTGTATTGTGCAATTTAACAGTGGTAGAGTACGCAGCAGCGTTGGATAGTACGAATGGTCTACTCGACCGGTGAAACTACGACCACACAGAAGACATAAAGGCTAGAAGAATACTTTTTAGTAACATAACTTTATGTATATTACGAGATTTAGTTCTTGTGATTTTATAAGACATTCCGTATTTCAACATCGTAATTGAGAACCTTCTTTGGTCATTCACTAACGTACGATTTTGAAATAGCCATCTTTGTGCGGGACTGTACAATCACATTCGCAGGCTCATTATCCAATGCATGCATGCCGGTTCGCCGCGCGGGGTCTTTTATATCCCACACGCCGACACCGACCCCCCGTCGCCATTCGGGAAGTACACCCGTATTGTTTTATTACAAAGCTTATTCATATAGAAAACGGATATTAGATGCCGTCAATGAACAAAACCTGAGAAAAATATATATGAGAATTCTTTCATTACGATGAACATGTACAACATCTGCATAAGCTGCGTTTTGATTGACATTTTGGGGGTCTGAATTAAATCGCGGATTTGTTATGTACAGACTTCGTAATACTTACTTACTCCGCTGGCGTATCGACCCAAAGTGGGTCTTGGCCTCCGACACAAGAAATCGCCAAAGTCGCCTGTCTTCAGACTGACTTCGTAATGGGCTTATTTAATTTTATACCCCTAGTTACTTACATGTTTATCGTTCTAAATTACATGATCAATTTATATATCTAAATTCTACTATATAATTATTTCTTTTTCTACTGCATCTTCAGTCTTGAAGATTGTCCGCTTGGATTATTTGTTCCTGTCAAGTGCAAGGCGAAACAGTTCCTCCGCTGACCTATTACATAGCCTGGACTTTTTCCTACGGCCAGCGCGTCTCTTGCCTTCTATCTTGCCTATCATTATCAGCTGTGGTAACTTATAATAAATCGTAAATATTCGCGATCAAAATGTCTCTTGTAATCCTTTAGTTGTTTGCTAAATATTAAAAATGTAAATGTTTAAATTGGATTTTTGTTTGAAGGTATCTTCAGAACGGCGGTATGGATCTCGCTGAAATTTGGCAGGGATGTAGAACATAGTCTGTAAAAACATATAGACTACTAATTGAGTTTTTGATTAATTCCGCGTGGACGGAGTCGCAGGCGACCGGCCGTAATTTAAAGAGGAAAGATTTTATTCATAGCACTTTAAGAGCCTCCGTAATTACTGAACCGATTTGAAAAAATCTTTAATTATCACGAACCTATCCTATTCCTAAGTGACATAGGATATATATATTACTGGATTTTTTTTAATTTCATGCGGAGTAAGTCGCTGTCAACTGCTAGTGTTGAATGTTTTTACTTATATTATAAAAAAACTAATCGAAAAACGATTATTTCTAAATATAGTAGTCGGTATACTAATTAAATGTGAATATCTAAATTATACATATACGTACAATCAAATCTACATTAACATTTTCACTGTTAAAGCTTTTGTTATTACGATCATTCTTTGTTTCACAGGTAACCGCTATGTGCAAGAGAGACGGAACATCAAGGTGCAAACTTATTCCGGAAACGTCTAGCGTCAGTTGTAGAGAAACTCTTGTTTAAGGCTGACGTATACTATGTTTTTTTGTGATTTTTTTCAAAGTTTAATGATATAAAAGTGTATACAAGTGTACACTTTAAAGTGTGTTCAATTAGTTGAATTATAAGTGTGTGTAATGTGCAATGTTTGGTGTTACAAAGTGAAGTGCACTTTTCGGATTGTTTGTGTGACTGCGACACTTATTGGATGAATTGGAGGTGAGCTTTTAGTTTTCATTTATGTGGATAAGGAAAAACGTTTTTTAAACAAAGTTTTGCGTCTCAAAGACTTGATACATTGCAAGATATTTCAAACGTGAATGAAACTTGAATTGTCAAAAACTCATAATTAACAAAAACATAAGGCCGTTATGTAATCCACCTTATATAAATATATTTGAGTGTTATAATATTATTGAATAAAAGAAATAATATTAGTAGAAGTAGTAGTGTTATTAGTAGCATGTTTTATTTACTCTTTAATTAAAGAATTCGAAATTTACGAATTCGATTTTTTAATTGCATATCATGTACATATTTAATTTAGTGGAAAATTAGCGGCCAACCTTTAAGACTGAAGAGGCACTAGAATTTAGTCTATGATTTTCATGCGTAGTTATTAACACGCAAATGTCATGACATTCGATATCAATAACGAATTACGTTGCATTGTATTCACGTTGTTTAGATGCGTTAATTAAAACTTCCTAAAAATCACTTTAAAATATAACAATATCAATTTGTAGAGTTCTTTGGAAAGGCTTAAGTCCACCAGAGGGCAGATAAACTAGATAAAATTTATTTTTGTATGGTATTTATTAGAAAAATGCTTTTCGTAACTCTTTTAGCAATTATTTTGCTTCATTATTATTGATACTATCAAGATATTTAAATAATAAAAGTAGGTAACGAAAACACAGACAGGTGGTGATTTAAGCTTTACGTTAATTAACACACTTCAATATATTATGTAAATAGAATAAATTTAAGGTTATTTATGTCCTTGCTTGCTTTAAGAACAAGTTGATCGATTCTTCCCCATACATACAAGTATATAACAAGTTGACAACCCTGACTAAGTCAGCGCCAACGAAATAATAAAAGAAAAAGTATTATAAAACATTAAAAACATTCGTTTTATTCTACTTTTTTATTAAGTTTAAAAACAAACATTAACTTGACATTAATCTATTTAATATGCTATGAAAGTTTACAATACTATATATTTAAATAAAGACAAATAACTGTTCAGAAATAACAATAAATTTATTATATACTATCATAAATACGGTCAAGATATTCAAATATTTTACGACGCTGATTTTATCTAAGGAAAGACATCAACGCGTCCGCCTGAGAAAGCTTACGCCTTCACGGCTCAATAAATACTGTAAGAATACATCTTAAGAAACATAGTACACTAACTTTATGTTATTTATAAAATATATTCCAAGATAATACAGAAAGAATTACATATATGTAAATGTTTAGTACATAACTTAACATTTAAAACCTATTTTACATACTGATTAGGAGTGTGTAAAAATTTCTCGTTTAAATGTCAAACTTTCCTTTATGTACTACAAATGAATGTTTAACTGAACTAAAAGTAAAAAATCCTTTAGCATACTAACGGAATTAAAAAATGGTCAAATTAGCAAAACTTTGGTAGAATGTTCTGTGCACTCCAGAGAAAGTTTGTCCCAAAAGTAAATAATAAAAATATATTTTAAAATCGTCTTTATTACAAAGTAAGTTTACAAGGCAATAAAATTACAAACCATATTCAATATTACGTTTGTTTGTTACTATCTAACTTACTCTATAAATAAAATTGTATATCATCATCATCATCATAATCCTAGCCTAGATTTATCCACTGCTGGATGTAGGCCTCCCCCATCGATTGCCATAATGCGCGGTCCTGTGCCGCCCGCATCCCGCAAATTATATATACAATCTTATATATAAAATTCTCGTGTCACAGTTTTCGTTCCCATACTCCTCCGAAACGGCTTGACCGATTCTCATAAAATTTTGTAAGCGTATTGAGTAGGTCGGCTACTATCTATTTTTTTTGTCCCGCACGGACGGAGTCGCGGGCGACAGCTAGTTATTATATAAGGTTAATACTTAAAATTCTCTAAGACGGACAACTTCATTTAAATACCGGTATAAAGACATGAAAATGTCGCGGTGAGATACAAAACACATAACATCGCTTAATATATGCATTAAAGTAGAATATTACTGTTATTGTAATATAACTCCTAATGCGTTAGAATAAGGTTCAAAATCACTTAACAAATAAATATTATAAACACTTATGTCGACCTGCTTTTGAAGTTAATATTGTAATTTGCGATTTTAACCTTTATCACGCACATCTTAAGGTTTAAAATATGATGAATTTTATAAACTTTTTTATATGTGCAAATAAAGAGACATACTAAATTATTTTCGATATCAAACACAAATAAGAGACGAGATATAATTTATAGTTATACGAAATAATTTAGAATTTATGGATATTTGATATTGTGATAAATTACTATACAAAAATAGATCCGTCTTTTTGTAACATCTTAGTAGAGATATTAGGAGATCGAATTCCTAATCGAACTTTCATTACTTAATGCTGTATGAGTACAATCTCCTAATTATAGTCCTAGTCCTAATCTATAATTAGCTATAAACAAAGATTTCTTTCTAATCTGTTGTGGGCCTTTCAATTTGCTATACCAACCTTTTGACGTCTCGGTTTACGCCATCCATCGAAGTTTTGGTCTTCCTCGCCGACGACCTTCGTAATTACTTGTCATAACACTATGATTTCATCCATCTGCTCTAGGTGGTCAGCCCATCTAAACGTCCTTCAATCTTACTAATATTATAAATGCAAATGTTTCGATGGATGAATGGATGTTTGTTTGAAGGTACCTACCAAACGGCAGGATGGATCTTGCTGAAATTGAATACCGATGTAGAACATAGTCTGAAAGAATATGTAACCTACTTATCAAGTTTATTTTTAATTCCGCGTGTAGTCGCGGGCTACAGCTAGTAAATCATAAAAAAGTTCGACCAATTAACAATGCAACATACTACATATCCCTACATTGTATCGATCCGTTCGAAATCTAAAAACAAATAAAGAAGCAAAGTAATAAAAGCGGCATCGAATCCGAGACCGCCAAATGAGTCTCAATTAATTCCGCGAACACGATTCATGAGCCGACGGTCAATGACCCTTGGTTTTTTGTCCGTCTGTTCGTCGGCATGTCGCTTAGTACAGGCACATGCCTGAACCGTTTAATTACTTTGTTGAGATTTTCATCGATTGGGATTATCTTACGTCATAAAATACCTTTTGTCTGACGCCGTGACGATATTTTTTTTTGAGATGACGTCAAACGAAAGTAGCCATTGAAAATACTTAACAACAACACGTGTAAGTTACTATAAATTTAGTTTAATTAATAATAAATACATTCTTGGTTACTAATATTGTACCGAAAAGACTGGAAACATTATAAGATATTACAAACTTACTCATTGAAAATGAAAGAAAACAAGAAAGCCCAATCTGATAATTCTTATCTTATAAACATTTTATCTTATCTTTTTTAAATGTAAAATACAAGATACATATAAAACAGGAAAGTTAATTGGCTAACACTTTGTATTGAGACATAAATTAGCGTTAACGTATCTCGTATACCTATTTTATTGCATCTTTACAATGTTTAAAGAAGGCTGTTTTTAGGGTTCCGTACCTCATAGGAAAAAAACGGAACCCTTATAGGATCACTTTGTTGTCCGTCCATCCGTCTGTCAAGACCGTTGTTATTTTATATAATAAACTATATTGCTCGCGCGATAAAAAATGAATTATGCTTGATTTTTATGATTTTTTTATTAACAATTTATGTTGTAATATCGAAAAAATCATGTTTCGTATTGCATTGGATGATGTATTGTCGTAGCTGATAACGAAAAACCAATTTTTAAAAATATTTTATCTTACCGCAAGACCGCTTTTGTTGAGGTTAATCTGCGGAATGACTGAAATGACTTTAAATTATTCAAACTTTCGTGAGACATTATACTAAACTGATATATAAACACGGCTAAACACTCACGTATATAGGTCCGGTGGCGGCACCGACTAGTTTCGTGCCCATCGGGGGCCCTTCATAAGGATGAGTGGTACTGGTATTATTTCGCAGCCGCGGCTAGTCGGTGCCGCCACCGGACGAATATACGTGAGTGTATAGCCGTGTTTATATATCAATTTTGAAATGATTTTGTTTCTGGATCAACATGTTTTGGCTAATATTTTTTTCTGCACCGACGAAGCTGCAGGCGACACCTAGTATACAATTAATACATAAATAAAATTTGTTATCTTTGATCAAATATCTAGTTACATTTTTATACGATATGCAATAGTCTATTATATTTTAAGGTCGTGTTTTATTTGCAAAGGCCTTGCGGGTTTCCGGCACCTGGCGGTCGGCGGTTTACTTTCATTCAGTTGTTTTATCCAGTAAAATGAATTCGAAAATGTAATTACTAATGTTATTGAAAAAAGTTTTTTTTAAAACAATAATCTGACTTTTATTTCATAAGTCAATAGCAATACAAAATCTAATTTATTCAGTTATTTAATATGAAATACGGAATAATTCTTTGATTGAACAAAGTCTATTACTATTCAATACAAAAAATAATACATCAAAATGCGAATTCATTAATACCTATGATATGAATCAATCTTAAAATGTATGAATACATTTCATAGTAAATACGTCAATTGAAGAGGAAAACATTATGGTAGAGTTTAGAAATAAGTCGTTTGTATGGGAATGTATGAAAGTCGCGTAGATGCAGAGAATCGTCGCCATATTGGGATGGATGTCGGTCCCCCTGGACGTCTGTGACCGAAGTTGGCCCCTCGTCGAGTGACCATAAAATAAGATTTTTAGGATAATATTTTAAAATGTATAATAATATAATTCATGTTTATTTTATTTTTCAAACACACGAGACAAATAAATATAATATGTTTTCTGTAACTTTTCTCAGTTAATATATTTGAATCATAATATTCATATAATGATTTATTTTTGTATTAATACTTAGTTTGAGATATATCATTTTTAAGGTTAATGTTCCTAAAACATAAAACTCCTACTTAATTTAATTAATTGAGCATAAAAGTTTGTAAGCAACAATTCGAACTTAGCGATGACTTTCATTTCCAAGTTTTGGTGGTGATTATATGGAATGTTTAACCCAGAGAAAAATGAGCATTTCCTAGAGAATTATCCTATAAAATATTTTTTTGTGGTCAACCTAGTTCACAAGGCACATCGCGGGCATAACTACAAGAGCGCTGCGACGGACGTTTTTGCAACCGTTCGATCAGCACCTTATGGTATTTTATGGCTCGCAGGAACATTAAAACACTAAGCAAACAGGTCTAGATATGTTTTCTAGATAATAAAGCCTTAATTAATGATGATATCACATATAATGAAACAAGTCCGTTTTTTTATTTATTTTATAATGTTAGAAGTTTACAGTTTAATTCACAGAAATTTACACAAGAGTCTAATAGAGTCTGGGACATGTCATTTAATTTTCTCTCTTTTTTTAATTTGATTACTCAAGACGCTTGCTTTGTAAATATTGTTTGTTTTATCCTAAAAAATACAGTTATATACTGTTTACCTACTCATAATATTATTTTCAGTAGAAATAATTTATTAAAAATCCGTCCAGGGCATTATAGTCACGGTATTAAAGGTTGACGTATGTTTAAGCTAAAATGTATTTGAAACGTTGTTTATTTCTTTATTGTAAGGCGTTGTATTTTTAATATTGAATGATGAACTTAATGGAAAGCAACTAGAACATATTTCGGGACTCACTACGATAAATCATAAGGAGGATAAAATATAAGGTAACACAACGCGTTTTTAATTTTTCTTAATTTTCTTATACATGTTTAAGAAAAACACAATTTTTCCAATATCGTTACTAACATATTGTGAGAAAAACGTTAAATTCTCACATCGAATTCCCACGTATTTCGCGCACGAATTCACAAGGCCGACACATTCGATACCCTCGATCAGTGATACACATGCTGCGATGTTTGCATACTGATTTACATTACCGTGAAACACGCACAAACCTTGACGTTTATGCGTTACATTTTGGTAACGGACCTTGGGTTACACAACTACGTTTGTACACATAAATACACATTTTACACAGTGGTCCTTCAGTTATGTGTTCTTCCAGACTATGTTCTACATTTCTGCCAAATTCCTTTAAGATCCGTTAATCAGTCCCGAAGATACCTTCAAATAAACATCCATCCATTTAAACTTTCGCATTTATAATATTAGTAAGATGTTCTTTACACAATATGGTCGTATTTAATTATAAACTGTCGTAATGTTTACGAATAAAAACTTCTTAACAAAGAGGATTCAGACATCCCGTGACCATAACGCATGGAGGACGTCGGAATATCGGAAATTCAAAATGTAAAAAAGTAATCTTGTTTCTTACGAACAGTATAATAGTAATACCACGAAATTTTCAATTTATGTATGAAAAAAATCGTCTCACTCTAAGTACTAGGGGACGAATGGATCGAATAATTTCGCTTTAAGAAACTGATTGAACTAAGTCACGTCAAACACATTCGAGTACAAGATGAAATAACGTCTACGTTTGTTAACTGCATCAAAGCCGCAGTATCTCATTCATTCGTATGTGGCTCCCTCTATCCAAACACTGTACAGCCAATCTATATTTAAATAGCTTGCATTGTTTTTACTTGCATTCTTTGAGAGAATCACATCCATACCTTCATGTCTTCCGCGTGCGTCGCTCACGGAATTTTAATGAGGTTTTTCAACATAAATACATTGTTTTATAATAGTTGTAAGTTTTTATATCGACCACATGATATTATAACGTTTATTTTATAATAACTTATATCAAGTTTTTGTTATCCATTAACTGTTTTATGTGTACAACGATTTATGAACGTATTACTTAAATACTTTTTTATTTTTATGTTTTAAGTAAACAATACCTACGTAGCTTCAGAACATTGAAACATCTTAGTGTACTCAAGTCAAATTTACCGGAAAAATTTATACAAACATCTAATGTTGATTCTTGCCTATACCACAAACGCGTTAGTTTAGATGGATGGATGGAGGAATGTTAGAAGGTATAACCATAACAGCAGCGTCCATGTCGGTGAAATTTGGCATAGATGTAGAAAATAGTTTGGAAAAAACACATCGGCTACTAATTAAGTTTATTTTCTAATTCCGCGTGGATAGAGTTTGGAGCGACAGCTAGTCGTTAATATATTCGCTATTTTAATTATTTATAAATAAAATTAAAATTTATATTTATAGTCTATAATATATTCTGTAGTCAAGTAAAATAATGACTCAATAATCTATCGAATAGAACTGGCCCTACAACTTCATCTCTAATTACGATTGACGAACGAATTAGCGTACATTAAATTTACACTTACGAATGATAAAAAATAACAAATAAGTACATCTTAATAGCGTTATCTGATTGGTAGATTATCGTTGTATTAAGCTGGTCTCGTTAGACCAGTCCCAGGTCTCCGGTCCGGACCCGCGCATTTAATTGGAACGGGTTTTGTTTTGGAAGATGTAAATCGTTACAAGTTACTCCTCGACGTCTCAGTTTGTTTTGTTACTAACTCTTTCAATATTGCAATGTTTCCGTTTATGAAACATATTTATATTATAAAAATACTAGCTGTCGCCCGCTGCTCCGTCCGCGTGGAATTAAATAAAAAAGTTAATTAGTAGTTACAAAGAACAAGTACAGCTATTCAAAGAGGGAACGCTACCAGTATATTCAGAACTCCTTTCTAACTATTATTTCTTGATAATATTTTATTTTATATCATAGATTTAAGACTCTTCATGTAAAACATATAACGATTAGTAGCCTATATGTTCTTCCAGACTACGTTCTACATCGATGCCAAATTACAACGAGATCCATACAGTTGTTTTGAAGATACTTTCTAACAAACATCCATCCATTTAAACATTCCCATTTATAATATTAATAAGAGTTATCTTTGTTTTGTTAAATAGAATAAAATATATAACAGTATTTTTAAAAGTGTTGCGACAGTATCCTTTGCCATTAATGTGCTTTGCTCCAATTCAGGCAAACACTATCGTCTTTCTGTATATAAAATATATGGGTATTGTTTGTGAATATGGTCATAAGGCTCATTGAGTTGCCAGTCGGTTGCCTTGGCGGATACTCCTGTGGGCAGGGCCGGCTACTGATGCGTGGATAATACGTTATTGTTAAGACTTATTGAGTATATAGTCTTTACTGATAAGCGAAGCGATAAACCGAGTTTTTTTTAAATACAAGTTGAGAATTTCTATGCATATTTCAAAGGTAAATAATCCTGAAAAAACGTATTTTAAACTATAGAGATTTTTCCTTGGTTTCACATACTTATGTCTAATTAAATAAAGGTTTTCTGGTAACACAAATATTAAAATACGACCAGTCTTCGCATCGCACTCAAAGTTCTTTAGTGAACAATTTAAAGAGCCTCTTAATGTAGATTTAGTAAGTAAATAAAATAAAAACCAAGGGGATGATTATTTAAAAATTAAACGACTTTTAAATTAATTTAAATTGATTCTTTCCGCTATCGCTTATGCACTGTGTTCGCTCCCGTGTGATCCCAATACATTGTCAATAAGTACGGAAGGCTCTAGTAATATTGAAGAGTCGTATCGTGACTTTTGGCCAGTGCTAGTGTAAAAACATAGTTGGATATTGGTGAGAATTTGTTTTCATAGTGTAGCTATTTTTAAAATGTAAACATGAAGTCGTCAATGGTCCCATAAAAAAGTCTTATTGTGTTTTGTTTTATACTTTCAAAATATTCATTGCATTTAACTTGTCTATGGAATTTCTTATTCCACTTTTAACATAACGTTCATTCTGTATTAATAATCAGAGCATTAATACTTAATTAATGCTCTAACATATTAAATATCAATCTTGAAATAATTTAAATTTTAAATTAAAAATAACCATATTCAACAGTTTTAAATGTATCTTAATTTAATTTGACATTGAAGAATTATGCTATATACACCTCCATTTTTTTTAAATTTTGGTTTTAATAGTGTATCTGTAAGGGTATGCAGAATAGCATAACTAATAAATTACAAGCAATATTTGTCATAAACAACATGTAACCGTTTAGTTGGCAAGCGTTACATGCTACAGTATTCATTTATGAATTGCAATGATGCGTTACCGACATATTTTCACACGGTGCGCATGCGCCGCAAAAACATCGAGACGTTATTTGTGCGAGGGCAAATGTTAAGTTAACCTTCAATTTATTACAAGAGACGATGTTTGATAGGAATATTATGATGCACTTATCCTATACACTATCATTTAAATATACTCGTATAGTTTGTCTTGATTTTGTTATATGATAACAATTTCTTCCGTGTTTTTGCGCAATTGTTGAGTAAAAATGTAAGCTTAATGTTTTATAACGGCATTAAATAAGCTGCTTTAATAGGAAAAGTGCCGAAATAACACATCTGTGTTATCTATCGATACCAAAGTCTCCTTACTTTATTTTGATTTGACGCGAACTTATCTTACATCTGCGTCAATAGCTTAATGGTTAAGGGTACGGATTTCCGATCACGAGGTTGGGGGTTGGAATCCCGCCATTCGACTATTGGCGTAAACCATATCCTAGCACAAGCTGAAGAGCCGAGAGATTAGTTGGAATGGTAAAAGAAATGTTAATAAATATACAAAAAATCTGCTAATATTTTACATAAAAAAATCTATACTGGTTCAGGTGTTTTTTATGCCTTTACTTTGTTTGTATTCCTTATAATTTACGTTTGTGTTTTCAGTGATGGTGTAAAGGCGTATGGGCGGGGGCGGAGGCTGCGCGGTGCTGGAAGCGGCTGCGCGCGGCGACGCAGCGCGCCTCTCCAGCCTACTGCGTGCAGCGCCGCAGCAACGAGATGCCACAGACGAGGTACGTTATACTACATATCAAAATTATACTTAAACTTTGTAAACTAACAATTACTGAGGTAGATGGTGATCGTAATAATTTCATTCGTTATGTTAAGTGAGAATTGTCAGATGCAATGAATAGAATTAGTGAAATATTGTTTTTCAAAGATGGTTTGTAATCACAGCTTAGGTTTTGAATTGAAACACGTTCACGTTGTTAGTTTTTATATGACAATTATATATCAACAAAATATTTAAACATTTATTCATCTTCTTATTACTGAGACTGGCTATCTTATTCCCCCGTCTTCTCTCCTCTAAAACAGGAAAGGAATGTCCTAACCATTGTGTTCCGGGTAATTGCACGATGTTTGCATTTAATTAGGAATCCAGCTTTTACTGGCCCTTAGTGACGTACTTAAAACTCTAAATAGTAAACATGTAAAGTTTTATGAAACCTAAGTTTGACATTTGGTCTTTAGTAGACATGATTCTCTTTATCCTTCTGCATATTTTGATATTATCTAATTATACCAACGATATACCGACTCGACCCTATATATATAGTATATAGGTACTAAAAATATAAACATTGTTAAGAAGTAAGCATTTTAAAAACAAAAACATGCTTTAAACACAAAAGAATTTCATAATAACAAACAATTCGAATGTCGCGGTTGCACCTGCGTACGATAAACGACTCATTAAAACGTGTACAATGCATAGTCTTGTCCAAACTTCATGGCGGCTCGTAATTCCATGCGCTCAACTGGCACCCACTTTTTGACTCTATTGAGCAAGTCTCGGTATACATATGTAGGTAAAACCTCGCGGTGATCGTTTGGAACACAACCGCTTAGACTGAGACACTTTGACCTTAAAAACTTTACTAGTTAAATAGCCAGTTCCATTTTTGGTTGCAACCTCGAATACGTAATGGAGGCTCGCAACCACGAGTCCCCATTAACTTTGAATATTGTTATACAAGATGTCTCGCCTTACATTGTAAGCCTTCACAGGTACTTTAGCACCCTGTAGTGCGAATTTATATACAAGTAAAGCCATATTTTTATTCTTAAACGATTCGAACAACATCGAATCGTAATCGAACATGAATCGAAGAAAATGTGTCAAGTTTCTATCTTATAAACACACTCGTCGCATTTAAAATCGTCTTTGCATTGAATCGATAATTAAAATAATCGATACATCCAGTCGATATCGATATATCAACAGCTGTCGCTACAAAAAAGATTTACGATTGATATAAAATGTGTTTGAAGATTTTAATCAAGCATTCCTCTTTTGAATTTATATTTATGCTTAGTTTTAATTAATATTTTAATATTTATAAATGATATGCAATCATATCCCTTCGCTGATACGATTTGTATAATTTTATTCTTATATAGACACGTTAATCAAACTTTTGAAAATAAAAATAGATGAAACGTCAGAACAAATTAAATTTAAAACATAACTTCCATGTTTCACCGTGGGTTTCTCAGATTGAAATCTTCGTATTAAATATATTGTTATCTTCGTATTTGTGAAAGATAACAAAGGATGAAGATATGCTATACAGAGATTTTTGTGTCAGAAACTCACGGTTAGTGTTTAATTTGAATCATATATTTTTGTACTAAAAAAACGTTCCATTTTACGGAGTTGATATATATTGTTCATACCATAGACGTAAAGTACTTATTACAATAAAATATGAGCAAGAATAAGTTTGTTGTAGATTTAACTTTCATTCGTATATAATTGTCACATAAATATCTTCACGTGACAGCGCTTCTTGCAACCTCTAGCATGTTTGCCTTCATTTAAAATATTTACGATGACACGGCTGAACGTTTATAAAAACTTATGCCGTATAAATATGACAGTGTCCTAACATGTTCTTTATACTGAGTGCTGTCATATGAGTTATTTTAGAACGAAGATGGCTTAGAACGTTGGTTAAGGTTATATATTATCTTATTGCACCTTATAAAACATATTCATATAAATTGCTGGTAATATTATCTCTAGATGGAGTGTTTTATAGATTTTTGACGTCTCATCGTAAATCGAAATGTCATTTTGTATTGTACATGACAACACTGAGGGAAATTACCTCATTAAAATGCCTCCGATAGCCTTTTTTTGCCTCATTTTTGTGCTCTGGAATTCGTGTCTATGGGTTAATATTTATGCCCCCGATATACAGGGTGTCCCAAAAGGCTACGTACATAGGAAGGGGGATGATAGGGGTGGTCACAAGGGTCACCAGAAAAATAAAATAAAAATTCCCCTCTGGTTATTAAAAAAACACCTTCTGGGGCAATTTTAATTTTCTTTAAAATCTTTGTTAGTTGTATTGTTTTTTTTATTTCATATTGAAAAAGGGTTATTGGCTTTTTTTTAAATATAGCAATATTTGTAGGTCATCGGTTACAAAATTGCCCCAGAAGGTGTAAAATTTATAAGTTTTTAAAAAATACCATTTATTTTTTTTAATACCCAGAGGGGAATTTTTATTTTATTTTTCTGGTGACCCTTGTGACCACCCCTGTCATCCCCCTTCCTATGTACGTAACCTTTTGGGAGAACCTGTATAGTAGTAATAGTTGAGGAGACGAAAAACATGTCTTGCGTTTAATTAATTTTTAATTAACTATCTCATTGTATACAATATTTCAAGTATGCAGACTTTGTTGACTAGCTATCATAACAACCTAGTTGGCTGTATAAAAAAATCAGCACTAATAATTGTTAGTCTGTAATCATTTACAACAGACGTCCTTCGACGAGCTCGGCCATCGATCAACTGCCACGTCGCCGGGTGATTTGTTGCAAGACGCTAATTATAACCTGTCAAATGTGAAATGTATTTCCCGCCTTTTTTATTTTTAACAAGTTTAAACGATAAACGATATTTTAATTGGTTTTCTTTGTAGTGCTTAAAATATAGCTTTTTAAATAAATTTCGGTGATTTGCATTTGGTTGTTTCATGCTTTTTAAGGGACTTCGAAATATTTAGACATTAAGATTTCTTGAGTACATTTTAAATCCAGAAGTCTGATATTAAATGTAACTACATATCAACATTAACTAATCATTGGTTTGAGGTACAGAGTCGTATTTATACCCATTGTTATGATATTGAAAAGGCAATAATTGCATATATTTATATAAAAAGCGTAGGTAAACCGGTCTCATTCAAGAATGATTATCACAAATCACTACATAAGCAGGCATAGTAATGACGTTGTTACGGTCTCTTGATAATAACCTACAAATTTACATACATAATGAGGTTTGGTTTATAAACGAAAATAAAAGTTGTAGAATAAAAAATTACAGTAATAAAAATTTAATTGAGAAATATTTATTTGGTTGAATTAAAAAATAAGAGTGGTTAAACTAACCTATGTTACGTTTTAAACATGCTTTTTTATATAATAAGGTGGCAAACGAGCGATCGGCCACCTGAAATCGCTGAATTGCGAAGTGACCGTTACCCATGGACATACGCAATTGCATATACGTTGCCTACTTTTAATCAACGGAGGAGAGGATGCACAGAAAGAAAATATTTTCCCCTTCCATGCGTCCTCTCATCCGAAAAGTCCACTTCCACTTCCCATCCTTTCCTTATGAGAAAAAGGGTGAGAAGAGAAAGAGGACTAAATTAGGCCTCCGGGACGCACACTCATCAGACGAAACGCGGAATAGCTTCCACTTCACGCCTGTCTTCTGTGTGGTCGTGGTATTTCACCGGGCGAGCCGGGCCGATTCGTGCGAAGATGTTAAAGCGGGCTCTACCACTGTTAAATGCTCGCGATAGTAAAAAATGCAATATAGTTTATCTTATATAAAATTCTCGTGTCGCAATTTTCGTTCCCATACTCCTCCGAAATGGCTCGCGTAGACGGAGTCGCGGGCGACAGCTAGTTGTGCTATATTAATATATATTTTTCAGACTTATAAATATGTATTTCAATTAAGACAACTATTTTGGTTTTATATTTTTTTTTTAGTAGAACCGTTTTTAAACTATTAGGTTTTATATTTTTTTAGTTTAAAACCTTATCTATAGTTTAAAAAAGTTACTTCTTTCTTTTTAGAAGACTTCCTTTGATTAAAAACAAAAAACAGCAATGTTTAAAAACTATTCTACATTCATCTGTTTTGTAGCATATTAACTCTTGTCTTAATGAAAGAGTCTATTCTAAGCTATTTAGAAAGGACGAAGACATGCGTTGGTAAACCTTTCGAAAGTTTATAAGTCTTTATCTAGTAAAGTTTTAATTAGTAGGTGAAATCAAATGCGAAATATCCTTTCCAGTAGCTCGACATAATTAATAGTAATTAACTAACGGAAAGTCAGTTGTGCCAGCCCTGTCATTTGTCACTAAGCTGATAAACATGCGACGGGTTTTGTTAGTTTTTGTTGCTGTATCGAGCCATAGACAACTTTCTCCAGCCACAGATACGGACTCGTATTATTTAAATTCGATTAAGAAATTTCGTGTCAAGAATGAGATAAAATTTGACGGATTTTATTAATTACATAATTTATGGTTATGTGTTGATAGTGAAAATTTTCTATTTGAATTTTTATCATTACTACCTGCCGCATAATGAAATGATAATAAAAATTAAAATGTTCACACACGTGATTGATTGAGGTTAAGCAGAGACTACAAATGTCTACAGAAAAAATTCTAAAAGTCGTACTTAGCTTAGTAAACATCTCTACTATCTTTATACTAGTAAGACATTATTTATGTATAATGGGAATCTACCAATAACGTATTTGCGTTTCTGATAACAAATAAAATCACATCATAAAATGTTTCTACTTATAATAGAAATAAATATATTTTCTACATCCTACAATCTCTAAAGATAATAAAATTAAATCTATCACTTTGATATTGAAAAGCAAAAAAGATAAATTATTGAAAAGGATTAATTACAAAGGATATAAAGTATTAAGTAGTAATAATTTACATATATTACGTTCAAATAAATTTAAACTTTTGCAACAAAATGTCGGTTTTATAATTGTTCATATTTATTTTATAATATGTGCCATTAACGTAGAAAATCAGTGAATACCACCCTGGCAGACTTACGCAAGCGTCCCGGTGCGATCTTAATAAAGCGACACAGATCAATCAATAGAAAACAAGTGCAGCGTAATTGTGTACACCGTTATTGCAAACCACTCTCCAAAGCGGTATCATAATAATAAGCATACAAAAACTTGTAATTGAACTTTAAATATTACTTAAAACTATCCCATGGCTGTTATTTTTGATAAAATATATTTAAAGATAAAAGAACGACTTTTAAATCGACGTTTGGGTTACTACAATATGCTATAAGCATATTGTTATCTCTGTTTTGTAAAAGATAATGACAGGGATGACGATATGTTTTATACAGATATTTTGGTCTCAGAAACCAATAGGAACTCTTCGAAGTTAACTATGTGTTACGAAAGTCAATCTATTCCAAATTTGAACTTGAAATTCTCACTAATGTAACATAGTTATGGACGAGTACTATTACATGAAAATTAATCTTACTTCTTACTATATTATAAATGCGTATGTTTGGATGGACGGATGTTTGTTTTAAGGTATCTCGTGAATGGCTGAACGGATCTTTATGAATTAAATTTGGAATAAATGTAGAACATAGTCTGGAAGAATACATAGTCTATACTTTTTAACTTTTTTTTTAATTCCGCGCTGACGGAGTCGCAAGCGACAGCTAGTGTGTTTTGTATAACGTTATGAAAGCACGAAGTATTGCGTATATGTTTATCTAACATTATTATAAAATGCGTGTTAATTAACGCGACTCAACTTTCGCTCGGTTCACGATTGAGCGAGCGGGGAATGAGGGCATCGCACATGTTGTTGCGAAATACAAACATTTTTTTTTCAAATGAAAACAAGGTTAAATTGTCATTATGCATACGTACTTTTAGAAGAACTTGCTTATAAAATAAAAATAACAAGATATTATTCTGGTTGACCTAGTCAAGTATAAGAGTAGGCTCGTAAGATTGAAAACTAGGCCACTTTTCATTCAAAGGCGTTTTAACCATTCATGGGAATAGCTAACTGGTCTATTCAGTAATAATGAAAGATACTAAAATAGAACAGATATGAGAAGTAACTGTATTTAAATGCAATTTTAAAATAAAGGATCGTTATTCAGTAACTTTAATATAACGAAAGCACATTAAGTATTTGGTAAATTAGTGAAGCAATATTATAATAACATCCAGTATCCGAAATAAAGCGCATGAATACGTTAAATTAAAACAAAACAAATAGACACGGTGAAGACGTGACATAGATATTCAAGATGGCGTTCCCGCGCTGCCGGCTGCCGCGATATTTACGTTTCGAAACGTCAGCGATTAATTTATTCGGTATCGGAAATTTTATCTGCTGTCATCTAGGCGCAACCGAGACTCCCATATCAGGCTGGCGGGGATCATTAAAAAACTAGTTCAGTTACAGCGACCGGTTTGAAAGATTGTTCTCAAGTTGTAACCTTTTTTTCGTCGTATCGGCCACGGACATATCGGCCGCTTGCAACGCACCTAAAGATTTAAGGGCAACGACATTTTCTTAAATATGCCCCATTTCGGCTTAGGTGGGCTATTTGAGATTAAGTGATGTCCCATTTCGGTTTACTGTTTTTAATTAATCTTTTTAGTCTGTGGACTGTCACTTTGTGGCATTTCGTAAAAGGCTTTTGCCTTCAAAAAAATGTCTGTACGCTTTATGCATCTTGTAATAAAGACTACTTCTCTGCATTCGGATTTCTTGATATAATTAAATTGCCTAATATTAATCATCATTAAAAGAATCTATAATACAATCTACATTTTATATCATTAAAAAGTATATATTTAAATTATTGAAAGAGGTATTAAATTTATATTCACAGGAAGAAAAGACTCTGTTATTTCTTAATGAAATGCTGTTATTTAATTTATTACTTGTTAAAACTCGCACCCTCCATCCTTGGACTATCTGAATAAATTACATTGAGTTCTCTGGTTCTTCTTTAACAAACAATTAACAACAACATTTGTATTCATTTACTGAGCCCGTTTAAAACAAAACCGTTCCTCTACGGGCTTGCGATTTGCATACAATGAGTGGATCATTAAAGAAATTCGCGTTTGTTACTTTCGGCACAACCGCCGTCATGCCATGCCGCCATGATTGCAGACATCTCCACAGATTACTTATATTGATGTAATAAAAGTTTATTTGGCTCCAAAGTAAGGGATTTTTGACATTTCATTAATTTCGATTTGTATGTAATCAACCAAGCCTTTTAAGCTGTGTGATTTTGTTTCATATATATAGATAAAAATCTTTGAAAACAACGCTATACAAAATATGAAGTTTAATTAATTACGCTGTGGTTTGTTTTTTATCAATAGCAAGAAGATTTCAATGATTTGGGCATAAAAACACTACTGCACTTTAATGTTCAACCAGTTACGTATTTAAATCAATTGTCGGTTCGGGTTTTTGCAAATCACGTAACCTTTCGATTGTTTATGACGCCTGCACGTGAACCAATTACGAAATTACCTGACTCGTTTCACGATGCGTTCCGAATTTATTTTATGGTCACAAACGGAACATCACTACAACAAGCTATGTGTCATGTTTTAGGTTATGTTTAGCTTTTGGCGGGAATCTTTATTGTGGATGAAATTTATTAACTTGGACTATAATTTTTTAAATTTTATATGTCTTCCTCTACTATTGCAATAATTAGTAAATAAACCACGTAAACTGCGAAGTCATCGGTTTAAACATCAATGTAATAGTAAATTACTTTTGTTTTTTATTCATTAACATTGCCATTATAAAAAATAGAAAGACGATGTATGGAGTAATGACGTAATGACCCTGTCTTCCGAAGAAATTGCACTTGAATCAAGAATATACTGTTTATTTTATAATCTTATAAACCAGAAGATACTGTTTTCATAAATCATTTTTAATACATAACCTTACTAATATTATATAAGCGAATGTTTGTATGAATGGACGGATTTTCGTTAGAAGGTATCTTCAGAACAGCTAAATGAATCTCGCTGAAATTCGGCATAGATGTAGAACATAGTCCGGAAGAACACATAGGCTACTTATTAAGTTTTTTTTAAATTTCGCACGGACGGAGTCGCGGGCGACAGCTATTATGCTATAAACGCTATTATCAACATTGTAATTTTTCCTTCTGTAACTCGAAATTTTACGATCGTATTCTGTTAATATATGATACTTGATTTTATAGGATAAAATATATAAGCATGTGCCGTAAGTCAATAATTAAATAGCGCCATAAAAACAGACAGCCTCTAAAGTTGCCCGACTGTCCCAAATGGTTATAAAATTACCTCGTATTACTTGGGAATGCTGCCTGGGCGGCGTACACACGTCGCCTTCTTTAAATTCCTTCACAAGTGTAACAAAAGTTTTGTGTTAACGCTTATAAAAATGTTAAATTGTAATTTGATTTTGGTCGAAATTCCATTGTGATTATGTGATCTCCGATTCAAATAACACTATGAAACTTTTAGTTAAATATATTTCTTTATTTTCAGACATTATTAAGTCAAGTGTCAGATTGATTAGTGAGGGGATAAATTTGTTAATGCTAGTGTTGCTCCGATACACCGGTACAGTGTCGGATTTTCTTCCTAACACTATTAAGTAAAATTTTATGATCATTTACACACTGTAACTAATTGCTGTTTTGCTTGCTTATTATGGCGGTTTAAATTCTTTATAATTGGCTGTTCGAATCGTTTACTTTGTCGCATTGATTGCCTTAACTTCACGCCTGCTTTATCGTCACTAATTGGATCGGAATAGCGTTGCGATGGATTTTTATGGCTCAATTCACTACCGACTTTATCCGTTTGTAACACTGCTAACTCAAGAGTTATGTTGTAATAAATATCCTCACCTTTAATAAGGTGTTAATCGTCTCTTATATTATACATATTAAGAATTATTAATGCTTATCTCAAGAAAGAACCTTTATAGTTTTTTTTAAATGTCACGTGTACTTCCATTTTCTGTAAGATTCTTGTATTTGGGTTTCCTTCTGAAAGGTCATTCTATCAGTTTTTACGACGTCTGCTAAACCAACACTATTGAATAAACTTTTTATGTTGAAAATTATCAATAAACTAAAATCTTACCTATTTAATAGCACTTATTATAAAAAGAAACAAAAATCTTAGTCATGATTAATTATTGTCGTCGTCTATTAGTTGGATTATTGGATGGGGAAAAATGGCGCGAACGAAGTAACTTTTTCATAAACAAGAAGTAGAAGACACACTACTTTATGATTATAATGCCAATTGTTTTTTTCGTGAAAAGAGGAAGCAACTGCTGCTATGTTCAACGAGAGAACTAGTTATGTTCAACGAGTGTTTAATAATGTTTAGGAATTAAAATCTGAGATCGTCTCTATTAAAATATAATATATTAATGTACATATCATAATATATTTAAGATTATCCGATATGCGTATAAAAGAAAAAAGTAAAGATGTGATAAAACGTTCAAGCTATTTATATCCTGATTGTACAGACTTGCACGTATATCTCTTTAAAAGAAATCATCAGAAAATCGATTCTCGTTACTTTAACGATACATTGATGGACGCCGGCGATGCACGTTGTTTTATCGTTCCATTCACATCACTGCGGCTAGCAAAGATGGCGGCGCACGCTCGAGGCATCGTCTGCTTAACAATTGCCGTAGACTGAAGTAATCCCCCCGGTCACGATAACTGTGTCCTAATATGTTAATGCGTTCAATTTAATTAATTCTATTATGCCCTTGTTTTTGTAAGATTCGTTATTTCTACGCCGCATACTCCTAAAGTCGAATATTATCTGTGGTCCGGGGAAATCATTCACCCTAAAGGCTTATTCAAAAAACATTTTTCAAAGTACGACAATGCTTATATCTCGTGACAGAAATCTGAAAGCTAACTGTGGTTAAATAGCCTTTTGACTATATACAGCTATGATTTTGTTTAGCAACTCCACATCAATATGTCCGCGTGTGCTTTTGTAGGTTATAATTTGCATACAATGCTTGAATTGATAAAGATAAAGAATTTAATTTTTTCACTGCAACATTCCTAAGAAAGTGCCATATGAATTATAAATTATATATGTATTTGTTTTAATTTTATACGTAACAAGAATGTCGTGTTAATAACACTTTTTACAACTCAAGAACGGGTGGAGTGATTTGACTGAAAATGCCTGAGAAACAAAAGGTCATATTTCGTTTAATGGAGTAGATTACATTAGTACAGTACTGTATCATCTGTGATTATAATTATAACTAGCCAAATGCCCCTTATGACAAGCAAATCTGCATACATCTTGATATACATAAGAGAAAAATTGATTATTCGCACTAAAGTTTCCTGTAACGATTTTGAAGTGCGTAATCTTATAATTAGACGAGGTCGTAAAACGCATCCCGAGTGATATTACAGAAGTTGCTAAACCACAAACCGGCCGTCCCAAATGGTTATAAAATTGCTAACATTACAACCGCAAACTGCTGGCGCACATCAGAAGCTTATTATATAGAGATGTGAATGAAAAATATCGATATTTAATATTTAACGTGAGTTTCTGACACCAAAGTTTCTGTATAAATCCCTGTCATTATATTTGACAAAACTGAGATGATAATTTTTAAATGTATATTTTGGTTTCAGAATCGCACGGTTAAACTTGCTTTTCAATTTAAAAAATTCATAACAGTTCTTTTGTGCTTTAATTTGTTTGAATTAAGTGTGCAACTTCAAAATTATACATTAGTTACGACAACTAGCGTAGCTCGCCGAATTGCATTTGTATAAAGCATTCCTTAACCAAACAAATTTAAATTTTAAAAAATCAGACGATAATTTTTACCTTACTTTGATAAAAATATGTCCGTATTATATTTTAACAGTGATACCAGTATTTATGAATAAAGTATACAATTACTGCTTAAACCCGTAGTCACGTAGCAAGTAACAAAAAATAAAAGTTTATTGTGTGTTAATACTTTTTAATCTGAAATGGAACCTCTTTACAAAGTTTTCGTGACACCGCGGGACCGTTTAAGGCACCATTGGACTTTTTATAGTCGCACATATTAACACGGGCCAGAGTCGTGCAAGACTCGTTTAGACTCACTTCACACGTAACAAAAAAATCAGAAAATTGACAATTTAATTTTTAATTCTACTGCAAAATGCGTAATTTAACTTTTTTCTTATATTTTTTTTTTGCATTTATTTTACTGGCTTTTTTTCTTTTCTAATATATACCTCACACTGTATAGTGTAACATAGATTCATATGTAAATCTAATTCTAGTCGTAAAATAAAGCATGGAATTTTTATGTAACAAACTACCAAAATTTACGTGCCAAGAGTTTATTGTCCTTAGAGTGCAAAAAAGATTATCGTATTTCCATCAGCCAATACATTTAAATTAAATTTTTTGAGCGTCAAGCAACAAAAAATTGTTACATACAAACGAGTCTTTATAAAATAAGAAATGGCGCGAACGCTACCATTATGTCAGGTCGAGACCCGGTGTTGGGCACATAATATTATGCCAATTAGTTGTTTAAATGTCACTTGTATGTAAACGATAATTGACTTACATTACACAAGAATAATAACAGCATTTTGGCCGCTGACGGTTGAAGCAAAAACATTCAATCGATTCGATTGCGTCGTTATTTCAGAAAAAAATAACTGCCTCTATACGTTAGAGTTGTTTCTTTAAAAATTTTATCGAGATATTGATTAATCATTGTTTTAACACCATATTGGGGGTTTTGTTAAGATATAGGATAAAAAATTACGTTCAATAATAAAACAGCTAAAATAAGTGTATTTATTACGTTAAAGAAAAAAATTCTTACCTGTTCCGTGGTTTTCATCATTTATTTTTCTCCTTATAGATTATACAAAAAAGGACAATGTCAATTATCGATATAAAATTTCTCTTTCCTAGCACATCACTAAAAGGAGTGCAGTAAAATATTTAACAGGCTAGTCAGTCGGTCGAGCGACGTCGTTTGTGTTACGATTGCCCCTTACAGAAGAAAATACCATTGATTATCATAATCTAAATACATGATAGATATTTTTTATCTATCCAACTTGTTTATAACCTTATTTGTAGAGTTTTATTGGTACAGATAAAAAAATAAACATTTTCAACCAGCATTATAAAATGTCAGGTATGCGTGTAACAGAAAAAAAAGTTTAAATTAAAAAAGAAACAACATCATATCTATGGAACTGACCCTATTAAATATTAATTTATTCTATATTTATCTATCATTATATATGAAATATAACATACGAAACCATCAAACTTTTAACGTATCGACCAGTATGTTATAAATCAATCTATTTTAATTGAATTTCTTATCGTTAATTTTCAATTAATAAAACTATATTATGCGGAACCGGCTGTCATAATCTATTAAGACGATGAGAGCTAGAATGATGAGACATTATTGGTTTGCCAATTAATGAAGTTTCATACGTACTTACTAAGCGTTTTATCAATTAGAGCCCGCTTTAACATATTCGCACCAATTGGCCCGACTCGCCCGGTGAAATACCACGACCACACAGAAGACAGGCGTCAAGTGGAAGCAATTCCGCGGTTCGTCTGATGAGTGTGCGTCCCGGAGGCCTAATTTAATCATCTTTTCTTTCCCACCCTTTTTCTTATAAGGAAAGGTTAGGAAATGTAAGTGGACTTTCTGAATGAGAGGATGCATGGAAAGGGAAGATGTTTTCTTTCTGTGCATCCCCTCCTCCGTCGATTAAAGGTAGGCAACGCATATGCAATTGCGTATGTCTATGGGCAACTGTCATTTTGCTATTTCAGCGACTTCAGGTTCCCGCTCGCTCGTTTGCCACCTTATGATATAAAAAAATAGTACTACTTATGTTAAATTGAATAATGGGTATTAAGTATTTAATTATTTAAGGGTACCTAGTTTTTATGTAAAATTGACATGATATATTGAAACACATAGAAATTAAAAATGATATATGCATAGTATACCTTCCTACCAGACTTTAATAGGTTAGAATATTAAATTGAAGTTTTTTTTTCAGAATGGCTGCAGCGGTGTGCAGCGAGCGGCGGCAGATGGGCACGTGGAAGCCGTGCGAGTGCTCCTCGAAAACGGCGCCGACCCAAACAAACAGGACCTTGTGGTTAGTATCAGTCATTATGCAGTTAACGTTTGGAATTATTACCACTTCCCATGCTATCATTTTAACTACGACTACAACAGATATAATATTCCGAAATTTACTTTATTATTTAAGTTGTGATGCTTAAATATTATTAAACCTAGGCTGAATAAAAAGAGCACTACGATATATGCATAAACGTGATTCATAATAATTAAGTCAATGGAATTAAATCTATTCTTATTAATACTTAATATTCCAGCATGGCAACACAGCAGCGCACGAGGCGGCGTGGAAGGGGTACTCGCGATGCGCGGCGCTACTCGCGAGGGGCGGGGCAGAGCTGCGCGCGCGCAACGCGGCCGGCTTTGCACCGCTGCACCTTGCCTGCCAGAACGGACACAACCAGACCTGCCGGGAACTACTACTCGCGGGTGCACAGCCTGACTTACAAAACAATGTCAGTACTATTCATATAATCCTTCTATTAGAAAAAAGCTCGTTTCGCTCTATTATATATAATGTAAAAATATCTACTGTAGTTATTGTTTATTTCTTACAGTATGGTGATACGTCTCTGCACACAGCTGCACGTTACGGCCACGCCGGAGTCACGCGCATCCTTATCTCAGCGCAGTGCAAGGTCTCCGAGCAGAACAAAAATGGCGACACAGCTCTGCACATCGCGGCGGCGATGGGCAGACGCAAGCTAACAAGAATATTGCTAGAAGCAGGCTGCGATAAATCTTTAAGAAACCATCAGGGCGAAACCGCACGAGACATAGCTACTAGAAAAGGTTTAGAAGAAATAATCAATATACTGAACACACCAGTAGCTAAACAACAAAAGAAAAAAGAAAAACATCGAGACAAAAGCAAAGAGAGAACGATTGATGAACCGGATGATGCCAAAAAGAAAGATAAAGGTAAAGACAAAAAGAAAAAGAACGTGCACTTCGAAACGACACCGCCACCCGTACAGTGGTCTCCATACGGCTGCCATTATTACCCCGACCCTAAATATTTCCCTAAACCAAAACTAAGCTCGCTACCCACCGAACCTCTTAAAAAAGGCGAGCAATACTTTTTGGATTTGGCGGGAAACATCAAAAAAGGTCCGATAGGAGCAGGTTACACTTGCTACTGTGCTCCCTTCTTTAAGCATATGGAGGAGAAATTAAACGAAGACAAGAAAGATTTAAAACGACATATTGATAAAGCTCACGAAAGATTAGACCAAAAAGTAACAGATTTGGAAATGAAAACTCAAGGGCAGATATCAGAATTAACAAAATTTGTAGCCGCAGAGAGAGCTCTGTGCAAAGAAAGGCATACACATTTGGAGCAATGGATCACAAGAGGAATGCTATTCAGGGCTTCCGAAAGAACACGGAAACTAGATTTTAGTCCGAAAGGATCTATAGATATACCACCTATTAAGAGGACGAGAAGTTTAGAATTATTAGACGTAAACTCGGGAGACTGGAACAAAGTAGATAGAATTATAAAGAACTTCAATGAACACAATGAACAATTCGAAAATACCAAAGAGTTAAACGATAGTAAGGTGACATCTAAAAGTACAGAAGGCTTAGATAATAGATCCCCTACAAGTCCAAGACGAAGGCATCTTCTTAAATGTTCACGAAGTAGCGACCAACTAGACGCGGGTCCGAGTAATTACAGACCTAATCACATTTGTGAAGAAAATAATCGTTTGCAAAATGTTACAGCAGAGGTACACATTAAAGCAAATAAAAAAATGGCCTCCGAATCACCAGTTTCCATGGAAGTACAAGGTATTACTGAAAGATACACATTACCAAGTGAACCGTCTACTACTAAATCACCCGGCAGCAGCAATCGACAATCAGATTTTAAGGCGAGCGATTCTGAAGGTGACGTTAGGCTCAGAAGTAACTACCAAGAAATCACCCAAACACCACCTCCCTGGAAAAGTCAAGTGCTCCAGAGAACAGCTGAGGATATCAGAAAACGAGTAATGTTAGAGAAAGAGATGTCAAATGTTATATCGAGAAATTCAAAATCGTTAGATATATCACAAGACGGCTATGTAAAGCTACATAAACAAATCAATTATCCTCCGAGAGACGATCATTTTATAGAGAGGGAGCAAAGAAAATCCGTTCAAGAATTAGTGGCTCAAGTAGAACACCAACAGAGATGCACCTCACCTGAGAGAATACCTCTCGCGAAGAAAACCCCCACCGACTTCCAAGAAGTTCCTATTGTCCAACCTAAACCCCAACCGAATCCTGGCATCCTTAAAATGCCACAACAGCCGCAGAGGCCGGCTCCTATTTTAAAAGAAAAACCTCCAAAGAACAAAAGATTTAGTTTACACAACCTAATACCATTCCCCACGAGAAAAACATTCCAAACTCCTCCGAAAGAAAACGGTAACAACTCTGAAAGCAGTGATGAAGAAGATAGTCCAATTAGAACTTCGAATCAACCGGGACCCATGAGAAATTCCAACCTACTTCAAACCCTTCCGATGCCTAATTATGAAACAATGTCCAGTAAATCCCATTCGCCTGCACCACAACAAGCGCAGCCACAAAGCAAGCCTTACCACGCGGAAGACCTGAGACCTATGATACCAAAAGACGCATATTTTCATGAGCTTCCTAACCGACAGATCAATCACCAGATGCCTTACAGGGAAATAGACAGTCATCCAGTCACTCAGTACCCTTGTCAGTCTCAATACGATTACAATGAACCGGGACTTCCCCAGACACAAATAGAAGGCCGTAACAGAAATCCCCTGTATCACCATCAGACTGGAGTTTTCGACGCAATGATGCAAGACCACATTATGAGGGAAATGGAACGGATACCGCATCGGTACGGCGATCATTTAGACCAAAATACGGAGATTGAAATTGCCAATCAAACTGAACACTTTCACGGTGGTTACTATGGTAACCGTCCACCAGTATATCCGAACTTTAGAGGCAATCCACACGGTGCGAGAAAACCGCCTCCAGACCATAATCTCCTCCACAGTCGTTTGCAATCTTTAGCGATTAACACACATTTAACGGAAACTCAGAGTCAAACGGACAGAGAGTCGCACAATGACTCTGGGTACAGCACCAAAGTGTACGGAAGCTCTCAAGGACCTTCACCGAGTTTATCTGGCCATGTTGAAGGATCTGATAATCTTTCCGGACAAAGAGTAAACATACTACCTTCTGGAAAGGGCATCGGACATATTGGCACTTCTAGTTTGGTTTAAAAACGTTAATACTCATATATCTTCAAATCTAAGTCAAACTTTACATGACATAGTTTAAGTATCTTATTTTTCTTAATCACTTCCTATTACAGCGTAAAAAATATTAAAATCAAGCACTAAAAAAATCAACATTTTTTTTAAAGTACAAATGAATGTATTGTTGCCATGTATCAAGAATAATAGATTAAAAATTAATATATAAATTAAAATTAAGGGTTGCCTTATTAAATAAATGATTATGTGTAAAAATGTAAAAAGTGCTTGTTAATAATATAATCCTGAATTAAGATAATAATTATTGTATTTGTATGTAGTTTTATATTTATTGTGTTTATTTGATAAAGGTTTGTACTGATTTTAATTAAACGCACTTTTGATGTGTCACCAAGCACAAAGAGACTTAATTTAACCTTAAACTTTTAACCCCTTTTTATGACGTAAATAAAAAATGTATTTAAATAAACATTTAATCTTACTTAACTAAAAAAACATACATAATAACAATTTAATGAAAATAATATTTATAAAAATCTAATTTTGATTTTATTGAATGAAATGTCAAATTGCGTATTTCATTCATTCATTTACTCTATGGTTTCTCAAATATCGTTCACTCCAACTCACTTCCTTATAAAAGTCACGTATACTAGTATGATATAAAGGGACTCCGGTCATCACGGATGATCTGGCCGCTGTTATTTTAACCGCAACATAATCTCCAGGTTTAACTAAACGTTTTCCACCATCCTCTGTTAAAATACTTTCTTGATCAAACACAACTTTGACATAAATTTCATTTCTACCCATTATTTGACCTGTCTTTTTCAAAGTACCCTCAATTAGTACTAAATGGATATTGCCAATCTCTGCTTCGTTTAATGCTTGACATTTTCTTCTGTAAATTTCCAACATTCTATTATGTCTGTCCTTTTTCACTTCGTCCGGTACATCGTCTTTATAACGACGATATGCTGCAGTTTTCTATACCAAAAAAAAATTATTTAATTTGAAATAATTTTATAAAGATATGTTTACGATACCATGAGAAGTAATTTTCAGCCATTGCTATTCATTTTAATAGGTTAAAAATAACAGACATAATGGATTTATTTTTAAACGTGTTGAAAAAGGTCCTTCGAGCAGGACAATCACTACTTTCAAGTGTAAAAATATCTAGGTAGATAAATGTAGTAGCGTCGGTGGCTCAGGGGTCAAGCACTTGACTTGCAAACTGCAGGTCCTGGGTTCGAATCCCGCCATGTATCAATGTGTTTTTCGATTTCCGATTTACATATGTACATTTATCCGACGTTCTTACGGTGAAGGAAAACATCGTGATGCAACCTGCACATATCTGAGAAGAAATTCAAAGATATGTGTGAAGTCAACCAACCCGCACTTGGCCAGCGTGTTGACTATGGCCTAGTCACCCGTAACTTAGGGTAGGCTCCGAGCCCCTCGGTGGGGACGTATTGTGAGCTGATGATGAGATAAATGTATATAATCTAACATATAAACTCACCTCTCGCATACTGTAAGGGAATAGAAACGCTATGTTATAATCGACTATTTCCATCAATGACAATGTTTCTTGAAATTCCTCCTCCGTCTCACCACAGAAGCCACATATCATGTCTGTGGACAGACCCACTGAAACAACAGTATTGTGTTACAATTTAATTCTTCAAATATCCTTTTTTCATATATTTGTAAAATATATAAGAGTTTTTATATAGATAAGACACGATGAGAGGTGACTTATTCATAAACCAGCTGTTCACGTCGAATCCGTCCGCGCGTTAAAAAAAACTTAGTAACCTATGTATTAATTAAGGTTAGATTCTCATCTGTCACATGTTCTTCCAGTTTCGAGTTAACATGTATGCCAAATTTAAGATACCTTCTATCCATGTTTCACCAGAATGTCTGCATGTATCTCGCTGATATGTGGCATAGATGTAGAACATAGCCTGAAAGAACCTATAGGCTACTTACGGTTGTTGTACGTAGACGGAGTCGCGGACATCTAGTTATGAAATACAAAGTATAGTATTAAGAAAACAGTGGGTAAGCCAAAAATGAGAAAGTTACCAGCAGGTATCTTTGCTTTAACTGTCTCCACAAGTTCCAAATATGCCTCGCGCGTGTATCCTCGCCTCATCCGCTCCAGCACCGAGCTGGACCCCGACTGTGCAGGTAAGTGCAGCAGCTTGCAAATGTTAGCTCGCTCCGATATCACTTCTAACACCTAGAACACAAAGATAAATTTATATAACTCATTTTATTTACAGTCATTAGTGTGTTAAATAAATAAAAAATCACAAGTAGAAAAATAAGGGATTTAATATTTAATTCATCTACCTATTTTAATCTGGTAAGTAATAGCTTTCGTAACATTAATTTTATTTTTTATCAAACTCCATTCAAAAATTCTTATGGTGAAGGGAAACATTGTGATGCAACCTGGACACTTCTGAAAAGAAATTTAAAGATACATGTCAACCTGCACTGGGCCAGCATGGTTGACTATGGCCTAATCCACCCCTAACTTATGGTAAGCTCCGAGCCCCTCATGATGTAGATGTATAGTCTACTGATGATGATGATTCATCCAGTTTGTATGTAATTTTTAAATACATACCTCGTCAGGGAAATCTTTAGGATGTGCAGCTGTGAATCTTATTCTCATTTCAGGATCAATAGCCGACACCTTGTCTAATAGATCTGCAAATCTTAGACCACCTTTTTTACTCTTGTATACCGTCTTGAATCCTGAAACAATAAAGTAAATTTTTAAATACTAAAATTATTTTAAGTTCACTCGGTGTCATTTTTAACCTCAACTAATCTCAACTACCAAGAGACAATAATCAAAATAAAAAACAAACTTCACATAGCTGTCTTACTAATATTATAAATGACAATGTTTAAACGTATGGATGTTTGTTAGGATGTATCTCCAGAAACGATCTTGATGATATTTGGCACAGATATATAACATAGCCTGGAATAACACATAGGCTACTTATTAAACATTTGTTATATTACGCGCGAACGGAGTCGAAGGCGACAGCTAGTTTCATATAGTTATTTTTTAATTTCACAATTTATCATGCACATACATTTACCACAAGAATTTCTCATATATCACTAGCTGTCGCTTCGACTCTGTCCGCACGGGATTAAAAAGTAAATAGTAGCTGATTTTTAGAGCTATTGAATAAACACATACATATAATTTCAAAAAAATTGTCAAGTTGTTTCAGAGGAGTATGGAAACTAACATTGTGACATGAGAATTTTATATACACGATTTAAAAAAAAAACTTTACCTTTAGCTAATTGTGTAGCAGAAGGCTCCGATTGTTCAGTCACATCTCTGTAACTATTGACATTCTGACCCAATAAAGTGACCTCTTTCACACCTCTTCCCGCCAAATGTCTAACCTCTTCTAACAGAGATGTAACAGGTCTTGACCTCTCCCGACCTCTTGTGAATGGCACTATGCAGTAAGTACACATGTTGTCACAGCCACGCATTATTGATCTGAACAAAACAATAGCCACCATCAGAGTGATTTGAGTGATTAAAAATCTACTCTTAAGCTGTTTACGTAACAATTAACAATATGTCACAGTAACATTTTAACGTAAAGTCAAAATATCATCCAATTTGTTTTATGTTTAACTAAAGAAATCTTCAAGTATTTATTATATCTCATCTGCTACCATCTCAGTGGCAAAATTGAATAATTTTAAATTAGTATACAGTCAAACCAAGATAAACCAAAGTCCATGGGACTGATATATTTTATCTTGCTTTTAAAGATTATTAGTTGGGTCCAGACAATGACTCTCTATTATAGAGGTTTCTCACTTATCGTGGTTCAACTGTATTCTGTAATTTGAGGTACTAATACCCATATCCTCTGCTCCTAGATACAAAAGGCAGACTATATCTTCACCAAAGCTTTAATATTACCAAATAAAACTCACACAAATGCTGACACATTATTCTGGTTTAAGCTGACTGGCATAACATCTGCGTAGGTTTCATCCAGTGATAACAACACATTGACAGCAGTCTGCCCGCTCTCTGTTAGTGCCAGTAACCTGGGCAAGTCTCGGTAACTGTCAGGTCCCGCAACTGTTAATAATTACATACAAGTTTTATTTCATGATTGCATACTATATTTGATGTTATTATAAACTTTTAAATAAAATTATGTCCAATAACAATGACACAAAATAACGTAATTCTTTTTGTGTTATAATGTCATTTAGGGCTTATTTACAATTATGAGTAGTTAGTGTAGTATTATCAAATAATATCTTAATATAACCAAAAATTCTTTTATAAATTTACCAACATCTACAGCTTTTTCCTTCTCAATTAACTTTTCTTTCAGTCGCTCCGCCATACATCCCAATATCCCAATTTTAACAGGCTTGTTTTTATTTTTTGAAATCGCACGTCGTCTTTTGAATCCTCGCAAATGATCCAAACGATGCCAAATCTTGCTCTCTGCACCTTCTCGGACTGCGCACGTCATAACCAAGAATATATCAGCTTCCTCCTCCAGTTCCGTCTTCTCGAATCCACTTTTCTTTAAAATAGACCATACAATTTCAGTATCATTTAGATTCATCTGGCAACCGTACACATCAAAGAAAACTTTTCTCGACTCCGTTTTATGATCATTTGATAAGTAAGGTATTTCTGGGGGATCTAAATTTATGGGTTCCTTAATTCCAGAAGAGGCAAGAATGAAATCTTTCAAATCAGGCCCTTTTTTTAACTTTTCTTTTAAGTCCAGTCGAGATTTGTTAGAGTTACATCTGCAGATGTAAGACGGATGAAGATATTGCTTTTTAAAACTTTTGGCCCATCGGAAAGAAAACATATTCTTAGATTAATTAATAAAAAGACGTAAATAGGTATAACTTAACCTAAAACCATTTCAAACGTCAAAATGTATTTTGAAACAGCTGAGCCGTCATTGTCAATACACAATTAAAATTAATAAAATTATCGGCAATATTTTTATAGTTCATAATTTTTTTTATTATGACATGAGTATTTCTTATTATAAATTAATAAAAATTAAATTGATGAAAAGTTGATTAATATTAAGCAGCACATGTGCCATGATGCCATCTGCTATCGTCTGTAGGCCTTCCTGATCTTTTTTTAAAATTAAAGATGGAGTTGACATTTCTTTGACGTTTACATTTTGGTTTTGGATAGACTTTTCAAGTTCTTTCCAATATCGTGTAATTTTTATTTGCCTCACAGTGAGAAATGTTTACTTAGAACAGTTTATTAATAAATAAAACGAGAACGGTTTATATCAAAAGAACAAAATGGGTGATCGCATCAACAAAGGTATTCGAATGTATTTCGTAAGGTCCCCTTTAATTTGTACTAAAGAGAAAAAGAACTTATTCACTATTCATTAGATGTTTTTACTAAAATGCATATATTTTATTTATCTTTGCCAGTGTTTTCGCATTGGCAGGGTCAACTCGATCTGCGCGTGATGATTCTAGACCGGGCAGGGAGAGGCGGCGGTCGAGGTCCCGGTCCCGATCTCCAAAGCGGAGTTCACCCCACACCAGACGATGGGATTCAAGGGAAGATTCAAGAAGCCGGGAATATAGAGGTAAGAGACGATAAAAGAGCGTTATCTTGTAATACAATAATAGTTTGTATTATTTCTAAATTTATATCAATCCAATATAAACTTCTTCCATATACCAAACTTATGTTAGCTTTAGTATTATTTGAGAGGCATTTGACCATGCCTACTAATCAATCCTTTTATCCTCTAATTATTTCTAGCATCAACAAAAATCTCAAGAAGTTGCACCTGTATGTTGAATTTCAGATAAAAAAAGTCCTGTAGACAAATGGGAAGAGTCTGATGAGGAAGTACCTGCACCACCACCTCCACCTCGCATTAGCAAGATCTCCATTGGCTTCACCAAACCTAAAGCTCCCATCAAAATGACTCTGGGCATGCCCTCCAAGGCTTCCGTAAATGCAAAACCTTCGGTTGCATCAGTGTTCAACGCTGATGATGAAGATGAGGAACCTGAAGAAATGCCAGCGGAGGCGCGCATGAGGATGAGAAATATTGGGAGGTAAATGTGACCTGCTTTAAAACCCTTCTTCGCACTATTTGCCTTGTAATGTCTTCAGTTGTCTGACACCCTCTGGTTTTTAATAGTGCCGTACTGTTGTGATTCTACTGTACTCAGCAATGCACTGAGTTGTTAAATAGCCACTATAGGTTAACTTCACCTTATTGTACACTGCTTAATTTACCTCACGGTAATATTCATTTTCATATTATATATAACTTACATTGTTAAAACTTTTAACATAGTTAATATTTCTGTATACAGGGAAACACCAACATCGGCTGGTCCCAACTCCTTCGGCAAAACAAAGCAAGGTTTCTGTGATGCTAAGAAGGTGTTTGAAAAGAATCTGAAACATGCTTTAGAATCTGTGGACAAACCGACAATGGCCAAGCTACCACAGACTATATACAAAATCAAAGGACCATGATAATATATTCAATGTTTTGTAGATTTTGGCCTCTTGTCTTGTAATATTTTATCTATAGTTAATGTATAACATTAAAAAAAATGTAAAATAGAATTTATGCAATTATCTTTATACTTTTAACATTGAATATGGCAAATATTGATTGGGTAATATCAAATTTTATTTTAGTCCATTTTAAAGGAGACCAATAAGATGTTTAAACTTTTTTTTATTAATTAATTGAAAATATTTCAATGCAAAAGCTTGTCTTGTCTATGTCTTGATGCTTAGTTACTTAGTATGGTAATATTGAGAACTTTTTTTGCATTCTTTTCACAGAATTATTTACTCTTACGTGCCATTTAACTGATTTCAATGTATTCTAATGCAATTTGAAATTTACATTTTTTTTTCTTATCTACATATACTTATATATTTTCGAGAAAAAAAAATTGTAAAGTCCGTGAAACGACCTTTGTTCTGATTAATATTTTAACATACTGATGCACTTTATAAATGCAAGTAGTAGAAATTAAGGTAAAAATTATGATAGCTCATTACTTGTGTGTTTAGGTTGTTTTTCACTCAAAACTGTATGGAACCTATTTCTTTCAATACCCAATTAAAATATATTAATTCCGAAACATGTTAACTACAGTGTTGAATACTTGAGTCTCTTAAATTTTCTTCTAGGAACCTTAGATTATGTATTAAAAAACTAAATATATTTTTACGAGATATGTATTAATTGGCAATTTCTTTTAATTTGTAAGCAGGGAAATGTTAATAAGTAACCTAATCCTTGTCTTATCTAATTGTAATATGCTAGAGTATACTTAATAAAAATGTGTTACAATGTTGTCGTTTCATTTAAAAATTTTAGAATTTTCCATATATCAAGTGGGACAAATTTAAAATTTACCAATAACAATGGGCTAGCACGAATCTTCGTGATAATCGTCTTCATATTGTCAATTATATCAAAATTAGTACCAGGCTTTTGGTATACTTTACACCTGCTACATAAAAAACTTAACTTACACAGAAGGGCTAGACAAAGTGCATTCGCTCCAAAGCGATTCCATAACGAACTTTATAAATTAACAAACAATTTTGACGTCATGTGATTGTCACACATCAGTTTCATACATTTTTGAAATATTTTATGGAATCGCATCGGAGCGAATACTCTTTGTCTAGTCCCGCAGGTGATTTTCTGGTTCAGTTTTGTTTTCTAATATATCTGTGTTATGAATGACTATAATTTATGTCATTATTCGGCATTGTCATCTAGATTATTCATTGCATTGATACTCAAAAATATAACTATATACCTTGAAGTAACAAAATAAAAATCCATTTTAAGTTTTTATATTTTTATTAATTAAAGTAAATCACTTTCTCTGCACATTCTGCGGGCGCTGCATATCCCTAGGGAAGGTGCTCTTGGGCGGTGTACGGATGCGCCTGTCCTTCTTGGACCTGTTACGTACCACTTTACTGTGGATAGCGCATGACACGCAGTAGTGCAGCTTGGCGTACAGCTTGGGGAGCTGGAATGCTGAAGACAGATAAAAATTAACTATATTGTATCAATCTATTTATCTCGGTGATTTGAAACAATATACAAGTCATTGCACAAAACACAATTTTAAGTATAACAATGCACAAGGTATAAAATTTTTGAAAAGACGCATAAGTATTTCCAAAATCTGTGTCATTGGTGACATCTGTAATTAGTACTTGGATCATAGCACTAATTATTGCATTATTAGTGGGATATTTTATATATGACATTGATCAATAGGGGATAAAGTGTGATTATAAGAAGAATTGTAGCATTTTATATTTCCAATTGTGCATTTCCTTATCAATCTTTATTGTAGCTTAACATATAGCAGTTTTAAATAGATGTGGATTGATTATATAGTGGCAAAGCTGATTACAGGCTTCATAACACTCCTACTGTCTATATATTGCTATTTCTACAAGAGGAAGTTTCAACAGTGAGAATCTAAGGTTAGAAAAGCTTGTTATGGATAACCTTTATCACTTGCTTCTGACAGGTACATCACAGTGATCACTGATTTTTAATACAAAACTAAAAAAAACTTGTGTATTGTTTTACTTACAAGTATAAACTGAAGCTTCATTGATATCTCTGACGGCAGCCGCCTCAACAATGTTCCTGATCACGAATTTCTTGATGGCTTTGTCTTTAGGCACGCATCGCGCGCAGTTTGTGCACCTTACGGCCTTAACGTGGCCACGGCCGTGCTTGGCGCGTCCTCCATTGCGGCGTTTGCGAGTCTGTAACCAGAATTACACTTTGAGGCCACATGTTCAAGCCGTGCCGCCATGACCAACTCAGACCTCTCTGTTGTCTGATACCATAATAAGTTTACAGGCTATTATAGGAACACTTTGTTTGTTATTGTAATAATTTAAATTCACTTTATATTCATTTAATACTTTATTTTTAAGAAAATATTACGCACCATATTTCTAACCTCCTTTACTGTAAACGAAGAACGACGGAAAAGAAACTATTACCATAGACAACAGTGAATGTAAAGGTGAATGATAGTTGATTTCCGATTTCATACTCTGTCCTCGACAGCACAGAAAAATATTGAAGACACGGATCATAAAACAATTTCATTACGATCCACTAACCCGATGAGTATTTTCATATTTTTTAAAAGTCAAGTAAACATAGAAATTTTGCATGATTTTTTACTATACAAGAATTTTAAAACCAACAACAAAAAACAAAACCTTGTCTATGTCTACAACGTCATTCACTCATTTCATTTCTGTATCTGTTTGACATTTTAGGACAACATTAAAATTTTTGCTATCTGTGCTCTGTGCAAAAAAGTTCTTATTCTTTCTTACATTTCATACATTCAGTTCAATCGTTGTTTGTGTAATATTATTTTTTTGTTTAATATAATTGTTTAAAGTTCTTTTTAAATTTCCTTTGTGTTCCATCGATTATAAAGTTTGATGTTACCACTTAACAACGAACAAACACATGTTTACGTCGTCATCAAGTGATTGTTCAAGAATTGTGCCTATATATTTTATCATAATTTAAGTGGTATACATTTCTCGGAATTACAATGTTGCGTAGATAGATTCGGTTGTGTACCGCGTGTGAAATGTCACAACATGGATACCCGGAGAGACTGTCTAATAGATCGAAAGGTTTCCAAGAGGATGGTCCAAGTCAGCCCACTATGGAGGTATTGGTTGAGACCCTTACAGGAACGGCTTTCGAAATGACAGTGTCACCTTCTGACACTATATTTGCTATAAAATCGAAGATATTTCGAGTGGAAGGTAAGATCAGCATCTGTTACACAACTCTTTTATTTCTTTACCTCTTTTAGTTAGAATGTGTCATTTAACATTGAACTTTGGATGACATCGATTCGTTTGACCAAATTCTTAATTGAACCCTGTTAATTGGTGACTATTGGCCAAATACAACTGATCTATAGATAATAACATGTGAGTCATATGCATAATAAATCTGTCCTACAAAATGTCAAACATGTGATAATAATTTTACACATCACTTATTGGATTAATATTTTAGTTCGCAAAAGTTGATTTTTCTAACGCTTTCTACTTTCTTCTTCTATTAGACATGTTTACTTTATACCATGAATATGGACAAATTACAATTATTTTAAATATTTGATATTCCTAATTGAAAAACACATCAAAATTCAGTAAATCTCCACAACTGACACACCTGTAAATCTGTATAAAACTGTCCCTCTCACCTCCTCAAGAAAAGAGACAACATATTATAAGGGTGTTCCAGTACAAACTAACAACAACAAACACATACATATATATGTATATTGCTTCTTCTACATTCAAATGTCTATGCATACTTACACATTATTTACTGGGTGCTTTTACTATATTAATATTAATTAATTTACATAATACTGCCCTCAGGGTATAAAGGTTGTAAAAATTCATTTTATGTAACATGGGCATGATCATTCAGTTTTTCTAAGGTATCTGACAGGATTAATATCTCCATCCAATTACTGTTCACATTCTCAACATCTTTAATATAAGGTAACAAACAAAATATAAAAATTGTGTTCAAAATGATTACTATAAGCTCCCATTGATTAGTCAATGGGAGCTTATAGTAATCATCATAATCATATAATAATCAATCAACTGACAAATCAAGGTTCTGTGTTTAGACACAGAACCTTGATTTGTCAGTTTAAGGAACTGCAATATTTTTATCTCTTACATCCTTTTGTGGGTCTTGGCTTGGTCTACAACTTTCCACCTAAGTCTATCTTGATATGCCAATTTTATGCATCTAGAGGTTTGTCTATATGCCAAATTTCTAACTTATGGAGGTTTTTCATCAGAATCGGAAAATGACTCTTGTTTCTCCCTTTTCCAATACATACATATCCAGGTTCAACTGTATATAACAAAAAGAGATATGATTTTACACATGTTATGGAACTTGTTTTGGATTTTATAAATTTGAGTTTCTGTTACTTATTCCTTATATTTTGTTATGTTACATCTCTCAGTGATTCATTGTTAAATATGTAAATATCTACTAATGTTTGAAATGATTAAGAATGTTTGAACAATATTATAATGATTTATTTGATTGTCTTCAAGGATATTAAACAAATGAATGAAAATAAAATATCACATATATGTTTAGCTTGAACTAGTTAAAAATATACCTATTTTTGGACAAATATATGGGTTTTTGATACATATGAATGTGTCCTACTACTATGATAATATCTTCAATTAAAAAAAACTAAACATTGAATAAAAATGTACAACATTAGAAATAGCTTTTCAAGGTCTTGTCAAGGCTATGGCCTATAAAGACCTTGCAAACCAAGTATCCTGGATTTATGGAGTCAACATTTTTAGGTCATTTCTTCTATTGCATGTAAAAATGATGCAATTTCTAATTACGTCAATATATGTTTTTGTTTTTTTTATATAATATGGCAGTTGTTTTCTCCTGGCCTTGTTCCAACCTTGTGATTCATTGTCATACTGTTACAGCACTTGTGTTTATTTTACTATGCCAACTATTGCCTATTTCCTGCTTTACTATATTTGTCTTTTATATGTTTTAAGAATGATAATAATGTTATTATGTTTATTGGAAAACAAGGTATACAAAACATATAGTAATATTTATTTAAATAAGTGTGTTTATGATAAACTAGCTGTCGCCCGCAACTCTGTCTGCACAGAATTGACAAAAATATTATTACTAGCTTATATTTTCTTCCAGACTATGTTCTACCAAATTTCACCGAGTTTCATTCAACTGTTCTGGAGACACCTTCATCTATCAATGGTAATCAGTATCACATATAAATCTACATTAATATATATTATATATCTATTCTAGGCATCCCAGTATCCCAGCAGCACTTGGTGTACAACCTACGTGAGTTGGCTGATGGTGCGTCATTACGTGACCATGGTGTGGCGGCGGGTGCACGTCTTCGCCTCGTGCTGGCGCTCCGCGGCGGACCAGTCACTACGCGTAGGCCTCCGCCACCCGAGATACCTACAGTGGACAGGTACCGCAAGGATTTATTTATCCTAAATTCTATAATTTTAAAAAGCATTCAGAATACAATTCCACTTTTGGTTTGAAGTTCTCAATTAATTTTTTTTGAACTGATCAATACTTACATGTTGCAACAATAATGCAATAATTTAAGTTTTATTTCCTTGACTCCTATTTTAATCTATGGAATATTTATGGTTGTATTCTGTATTGCCTAGATTTAACTCACAAATAGAGAATGTAAGCCTATAAAATAATAATAGCTTTGGACGTACAATACTTGCCAAGATTAACTAATTTAATCAATCTTTTATAATTTATTTAATTGTAATTTTGTATTTCTGTATAGAGATGACATAGAGTGGAGCAGTGAGGGTGGCAGTGGTGGGGGGGAGTGTAAGGTGGCAGTGCTAGTGTTCCGTGATGGCGAGCGAGTCAACATGGTACGCATGCGCGAGAATAGAGATGGCACCTTCTCGCCCCTGGACCATGCTAAATGTAAGAAGACATACTTGCTGACATTATAGTACTCTGATGACAAACATATAAACTTCACACTAAAACCTGCCTCATACATGACAATAATATCCAAGTAATTGTACGTATATATAAATATAAAAAAAAACAATTGAAAATCGAAACATTTTATTTTTTAATTTTTGAATGATTTTTTTTCTACTTAATTTGATTTTACCTTACTTGGATGTAAATCAGGGCAATTGCACGACCAATCAATTTAACGATGGCATTAAAAACTAATGTTTTACTTAACATTTTAACATATTTTATATGTTGATTACATTGATTCTCGCATTCTTTTAATTTATCACGATTAAATCTGTAAAATTTAAAGTATAACAATCCTAGCACTTAATCTATATCTGTAAATAGATAACTCTATCTCTGTCTAACACACAGCAATTGTTTGTATACAGATTCGTCGTCCCTGTCGCACCTGGTGGAGCACGAGGACGACGAGTGCGCGAGTGTTGGTGCGGGGGGTGTGGCGGGGGCGGGTGCGGGGGCGGAGGGCGCGCTGCCTGAGAACGCGGTGACGATGGGCAAGATGCTGGACCTGCGCCGCCGCATGGAGTCCCTCTCCCTGCACAGGAGGCGCAACCCGCACAGATCAGGTCAGTTATGACGTCATACATAGTTTTTTTTTTAAATTTCTCTTAGTAATAAGTCATATGCAGTTTTTTTTGTAGTGTCTTGTCTACAGAGTGCTCTGGTATAAATTGCTAGTAGTGTTTCTCATAATTAAAACTTAACATCGTGTTTTATATGCTACTAGCTTTTGCCCGCGACTGCGTCTGCATAGGATTAAAAATACTTAGTAGACTATGTTCTACAGATATGCCCAATTTCACTGAGATTCTTGCAGCCATTCTTGAGAAACCCATTTTGCATTTATAACCAAACACCCAAACATTTGCATTTATAATATTAGTTTACGACTTGATGCAGGTGACCAAGTGGATATACAAAAGACAAGAAGCGAGGAGAGTCTGTCTGTGGCGAGCCTACTGGAGGACACGTCCTGCGAGGCGTACCTCAGGTGTAGCGGCTACGAGTGCTACAAGCGCTACGAGTGCGAGTGCGCCTACGCGGACCGCTACACGCTGCTGCCGCCCATCGGCGCGCGCGCACACTCCAACCACTCCCTCGCTGACACGCTGCCCGACACTGACAGGTCTATCTTCTTCTGTCTTCTACATCTGTGCCAAATTTCATCAAAATCCGTTTTCTAACAAACTTCCATCTAGCTCGACATTCCTATTTAAAATATTAGTAAGATTGCTACGTACACTACACGCTAGAAACACACACAAATAGGAAAATTCAATAAAAAATAAAATATTTGCTAACACTGACTTATCAAGTACTATTTTTTTTTTAATTATCTTAACTAAAATTTTATTGACGCAGAAATTAAGTACTTCGACACTCATTTTAAAATATTCACTCTTTTTATCACTACGGAGACAATAATACGTATCACAGCAGTGGAAAGCTACAATTATATTTCTATGTACACTCAGATTCAAACTGCCCGACACTCTGGCGGGCTCGATACTGGTGAAGGGTCGCGAGGCGGAGGAGGAGGCAGCCATACTGGAGGAGGGCGCGGAGGGCGACGACTGCCGCCGTGACTCACACTACACGCCCACACTCGCGCCCATACCCGCGCCTAAATACGGTAACCTAGTCTACAATTAAGTATAAAATTTGACAGATGACAGCTCTCTTGACACTAGCGCCACCTACTTAAAGCTTTCAGTTTTGACCTTGATATAGTAAATCTAACGTCTTTTATATGTCTTGTTCTTCAATCTTGTAAAAAAATGTGTGTACGTGTATAGGTGCGCTAGTGGGCGGTGAGGTGCGCGGCTGGAGGCGGGGCTTCGGGTCGAGCTCGCAGCTGGCGGGCGGGGCGGCGGGCGCGGCGGACGTCTGCGCAGGACTCCGCCCCCCGAGACCTCACCGCGCACCACCGCTCTCCGCCTCCACATCCGACCTCGAGACACTCACAAGGAATAGGTGAGGAATATCAAAAATATGATTATTATTTCATGTTTGCTGTCTTCTACGTATGGACTACGCACGTATATGAATACAAAAAAAGCTTTTTTTCATCTTAAGTAAATAGTTAAATAAATATAAACATGTTAAAAGGCTGATTGAGTGCACTTGAAAAGTATTTAGAGCCCGGCATACTATGATATATTAAAAAAATCTTAACTGTTAATCTATTACAGAATATTGCCAGCTCTGAGCCGGCACCGCAACCGCGAACATCTGCATCTGAGCGACGACCGCCTGGAACTGTCGCCGCACGGCCCGCCGCAACCGCAATCCCAGCCGCAACC